>NC_136063.1:1444522600-1444817600 GCF_964261635.1 Lissotriton helveticus | reverse complement strand
ATGGTTTTATGCGAGTTAAATTTCCAGCTAACTATAACTGGTGTGAAACCTATGGTTTTTTCAGTGAATTTAATAGGTTTTTTAAATGCTAATTCCTAACTATAACTGGTGTGAAACCTATGTTTTTTTCAGTGAATATATATATATATATATATATATATATATATATATATATATATATATATATATATATATATATATATATATATATATATTCACTGAAAAAACCATAGGTTATAGACCATATATAGTTAGGAATTAGCATTTAAGAAACCTTTTTTTTACTCACACAAAACCATTGAAATTCCATATATAGTTAGTTGCACTAACTATATATCGCGCACCCGCAATCCACTGCTGATGTCACATATTATATCATTCATGACATGGTCAGTGACATCACTGATGACATCACTGATGACATCTCAAATGACATCACTGATGACATCACTGATGACATCATCCATTGACTGTGTGTTTCTGTAAAGTTTAAATATGTTTTACATATTGAAAAATGAGTAGATGTAGAAGTGCCTAAATAAAAGATTTAGTAGGTGCGTGACTGACTTTATGAATGAGTAAGTGATTAAATGTGTCTCACTGAGTGCATGGGTTAGTGACTAAACTGTCTTAATTTGTGCATCATTATGTCTGTTGTTCTGTAAAGTACTGCATGTGTTGATCAGTAGCTATATGAGTAACTATATGGGTTATTGATTGATTGTCCAAGTATTTGTATGGGAGACTGAGTGTGTGTGTGGCTGGCTGGGAGATGTCTGACTCTGTGCAGATCAATGTGTTCTTGTATCAATGATTGTATAAGAGAGTAAGTATGTGTTAGTATATGTTTGAAAATGTAAGGTACTCTATGTTTAACTGTATAGATTAGAAAATGGAAGTGTGATTGATTCTTTACAGGACTGACTAGGTGTGTGAGTAACTCCATGGATCAGTGGCAGAGTGTGAGTGTCTGTATAGGTGTATGAGTGCATATGATAGTGTTGTAAAGATGAGTGATTGTATGTATGAATGATTGTATGAGTGAATGTGTGTGTAGACGTAGGAATCAGTGAGTGCGTATGTAGTAACTAGTATTGGTGTGTCAATGGTTTAAAAAATTATATTCTGTATTTAACACTGGGTGTAACAGAGGTTATATTAAAGTGTGAGGAGATGCATTGTATTGTCACATGAATGATATCATCAGTGATGTGACCATTGATGTCAAATGAGATGTCATCAGTGATGTCATTTGAGATGTCATCAGTGATGTCATCAGGGATGTCATTTGAGATGTTATCAGTGATGTCATTTGAGATGTCATCAGTGATGTCATCAGTGATGTCATTTGAGATGTCATCAGTGATGTCATCAGTGATGTCACTGACCATGTCATGAATGATGTAATATGTGACATCATCAGCAGTGGATTGCGGGTGCGCGATATATAGTTAGTGCAACTAACTATATATGGAATTTCAATGGTTTTGTGTGAGTAAAATAAGGTTTCTTAAATGCTAATTCCTAACTATATATGGTCTATAACCTATGGTTTTTTCAGTGAATTTTCAAGGTTTTGTAAATGCTAATTCCTAACTATATATGGTCTATAACCTATGGTTTTTTCAGTGAAAACATTTTCAGATAGTTATATACTATCCCTCTGTAAGAGTTAGACATTGAGAAAGGCTTCTTTATTATAATTATGGATTGATTTAGGTTTCTGTGGTATAATTATGAATTTACTTAGGCTTCTTCACAGGCACTTTTTAATAGTACTACTTCACACCTGAAACCATACAGTGCCCATAGATTACTTCTCTGTTATAAACTCACAAGTACCTGTCTGAACTTAAACCCAACAGTGCCCTATCTCTACTGATATATTTATTTTTTATGCAAATTACAGCAATAAAATGGAAGGTGAGCAGAATGTTTCCTTTGAAATTGTTCTGGAGAACAACACAGAAAAAGATATTGAGGACAATGATGACTCAGATTTCATGGATGAATCACGGGACCATGAATTAGTTCAATGTGTAGAATCTGTGGATCATTTACTTCATTATGATGACGGTCAAATGTGGGAACTTATGTTCACTCAACAAGAGGACATATCGGACAGTCAAATGCTAGACGTTCTATTAAATTTTGAAAAACAATCCGAAAAATAAAATTGTATGTAATATTAAAAAATTGTTTGAGTCTTTAATCATTTTTATATGTAATTAATAAACTAGTTAAATGTTAGAAATGTTATTAAATTTTCAACCACAATCACAATAATAAATAATTGCTTAAAAAACTAAAAAAAATAAAAAATAATCAACAAAACCAACAATCAATTAACATACTGCATTTGAAAAGTCTCTCATTCATTTTTCATTGCAGTACGCTGCCCAGAACGCTTCCCGGTTCGCGGACCGGGCGCTACCCACGAAAAAAAACAAAAAAAAAAATTTTTTTTTTTTGCCCCGCGGGGCCCTTTTAAAGCCTCCACATTAAACCTAGGGGGTCAGGGAGGATCTACTATGCCCCCTTATGGTTATTTCCCCCTTTGTTTTGGCCTCCTCTTGTCTCTCAATCCTACCGAGAGACAAGATGGCGGCCGCTCCGGACTGTTTAGAATGTTGACAGACACCGGAGAGCCAATCAGCTTCGCTACGCGAAGTTCTGGTACGCGCCCCGGTCCGCGAACCGGGGAGCTGCCCGGTCCGCTGTTACAGATATATATCTTTTTTTAAACGTTAATTTCTCAAAATCCACTGGAGCACATATATTGAGACCTACAAAAGGCACATCGGGCTACCAGTCCCTACAATTTTGCCAAGTTTCGTGCAAATCCATTCAGCCGTTCGGGCTAAAAGTGAGGCCAACCGCCCTATGGAAAACTCAATGTTAAAAACACGTTTTGGGACCCCCCTTTTTTCTCGGCCCCCCCTGGACGAACCCCCCCCAAATTTTCAGGGGCTGCTCATTAACAAAATGTTCCATTTTCCAGAAAATTTCATCCAATTCCGTCCACAAACGCCAAAGTTATTAGACATAGAATTTTCAAAAATCCCATAGGGAAAAAATCCTAACTATATATACCTACTGGCGACCGCCAGTAGGTAATATATATATATATATATATATATATATATATATATATATATATATATATATATATATATATATATATATATATATATATATATATATATATATATATATATATATATATATATATGTATGTATATGCAGCAGAACCCCTCCCATTCAGAGAGCAGAGGCCACAACAGGGGAAACTTTTGGAAGCAGCATTTATTCACTTGGAATGGCGAATGCATTTCGGCTGCTCATACAGCCTTCCTCAGCGCCCAAGTGTCAGGAGGTTCTATGCAAGTTGTTGGTAAGTCCTGCCTCCTTTTTGTTAGTCCAAGGTCCGCTCCGCCCCTCGAGTGTCCGCCCACCTGATGCTGGTCGCGATGTCCTTGTGAACTGCATTACCCAGAATCCATCCTCATGTTACCAGGTGGGTGATACGGGGGGTGTTGGCAATGAAATCTTGTGATTGCACGGAGGTGCAAGGTCTAAATACGTGCACATTAGAACCAATGTCCTGCTTGTGAATTTAAAATGCGCCTCCTCCGGTCCCCTTCGACCACCTCAGCCCCAAAGTCCGGACATGTTGTAGCGGGGACAGCTTGCCAGTGCACGCCGTCCTGGGTGAGGTTTAACTGCCTCAGCGCCGCTATATATATATTCTCCTATATCTTAGCGATACACAATAATTTTGTACCTATTGGGAAACTCTTTTTATACATTTCGAATAAATGACACACCCAGAGCTCAGCTGATAAAACTGTATTGGTCGACTAACAGCACTTGAAAAAGTTGTTTAAGCAACAAAATGGTCAAAACTGATAAAGTGAGGTTGCTCCCATGAGTTAATTGTACTGATGTTCAGGGGCACAATGTCCATTGGGCTTAAAAAGGGCTTTAGCACCCTCCCCCCTTCCCCACACTCCCACCCCGGCAGAGGCAGCGTCCAGGACACATACTATTCTGCAGCTGGTGTGTTCTTGGCTATGCTGGAGAGGAGGCCTCATAGGAGGCCTCATTGACAGCCCCGTAAAAAGCACAGGAACTGTGATCCTGAGTGTTATGGGGATGGCGCCAGTGACTGGCTAAAAAAAGAACAAAATATTCTACAACTATTTTGGCAGCCGTTGTCTTTCAGAAAAATCTATATAAAATATACCACACGCACCTTAAATGAAGAATACATGTAAGTTAAGGTAAACAGTGGTAAAACTCATTTGGTTAATGTGCTCACTCGTATGTATGTGTGCGTGTGTAACCAGTCACATACCTGAATCTTGATTGGTGCAGTGGGGAATAATGATGTGCACTTATAGTCCTACGAGGACCGAGGCTGTGGCGAAAGCACTGTGTATTCAAGTAATCCTTTTTAAAACTGTACAACACAAAGAATAAGGCTGCCACAAAATGTGTCAAGAGATTGAGTGCTCAAGATAAAACGAGTATATTCAAATATATGTTTTTTAGTAATACATAGTTGTATTGTTCCTAGTGGAAACCTCTTTTTATAAGTTTCCAATTAAAAAACACTCCAGAACTCAGCTGATAAAACTTACATTATCTCTCAAGAATACATTTTAGTCATCATGCAGCTTCAAATGACGCCATCAATTGAAACAATATACTCCCTCCCAAGCAACCTTTAGATTTGCTGACTAACCAATTGCATATATATATATATATACACATTTCTTTCAGGTAGCAGGCTCCTGGCGAAAAGGCTGGTTCTTCTTTTGTGGTCTGCATTTCCTTTGGTTTCACAGACCAGAGATCCTCACCCTTCCCTTTTAACCGGAAGGAACCCAAAATTATGTTATCCATTCTGGAACAGTTACTTTAAACAAAATGAATGGGAACTGCTATGGTATACATTTTAAATGGTTTGGGCTGTGGTTCCCAATAGATCCCACACACTTCAATGGCCAAGATAATCCAAAAGCCATTACAGGTACAGGAGGCTTTGTGTGATTTTACAGACTGAAAAATCTAGCAGGTAAAAATCACTGTGGTGAAAGGCTGCACTGCATCATGGGCCTCCTTATAGGACCCTTGCCCAAGCTTCAGGCAAGGCACAGGGCAGGGGGTGTAGGGTGGGGGAGGGGGACGGTACATGCTCGCCTCTACTGGCCAACATTTTCCACTCCTTTCTATATCCTCCTACCCGCCCGCCCTCCACATCAGCCTTACAACAGACCCCTGCTCACTTTTACCGCATGCTTCGAGCAGGTGGTAAAAAAGTGCATTGCATGTGTAATACTGCCTCTTAAATCTGGTTCAGCACAGCAATTCCCCATTCTGTGAGGTTTAATTCACAATTGCTCACTACTAGTGGGTTGTTAACGCACATTCATGCTAATTACTGGTGCAGAGCTTGTACCATGCAACTCATAATTGAGGACATAGCGGGCTACTTAAAGTATCAATGGATAGATCAGCAAGGATGAAAGACCCCGCTCTTACATACCGCTACATCTACAAATACACAGCAGGGGTACTTAACCTCACTTTAACCTTGTCAAAAAATAGAGAATGCAAGATTCTAGCAGAATGTAATCGACAATCAATCAATCAAGAGTATTTGTAAAGCGCGCTACTCACCCGCTAGGGTCTCAAGGCGCTGGGGGAGGGGAGCTGCTACTGCTCGAAAAGACAGGTCTTGAGTTATTTCCTGAAGGAGAGATGGTCCTGGGTGAGTCGTAGGTGGGTGGGAGGGTGTTCCAGGTCTTGGCGGCCAGGTAGGTGAAGGATCTTCCTCCGGTGGTGGTTCTGCGGATCCGTGGGACGGTGGTGAGGGCGAGGCTGGCGGAGCGGAGCTGGCGGGTTGGCGTGTAGAACTTGAGGCGGTTGTTGAGGTATTCGGGGCCCAAGTCGTGGAGAGCCTGGTGTGTGTGGGTGAGGAGTCTGAACGTGATCCTCTTGCTGACGGGGAGCCAGTGCAGGTCCCTCAGGTTGGCGGAGATGTGGCTGTGTCGGGGGATGTCCAAGACGAGTCGTGCTGAGCCGTTCTGGATGCGCTGGAGTCTTTTCTGTAGTTTGGCAGTGGTCCCAGCGTAGAGGGGGTTCCCGTAGTCCAGACGGCTGGTGACGAGGGCCTGGGTGACGAGGGCCTGGGTGACCGTTTTCCTGGTTCCAGTGGGGATCCAGCGGAAGATCTTACGGAGCATGCGGAGTGTGTTGGAGCAGGAGGAGGTAACGGCGTTAACTTGCTTGGCCATCGTGAGGGAGGAGTCAAGGATGAAGCCCAGGTTGCGTGCGTGGTCCGTGGACTTGGGTGGGGGGCCCAGAGCAGGGGGCCACCAGGAGTCGTCCCAGGCGGAGATGGATGGGCCGAGGATGAGGACTTCCGTCTTGTCTGAGTTCAGTTTCAGGCGGCTGAGCTTCATCCAGTCTGCGATGTCTTTCATTCCGTCTTGGAAGCTGGCTCTGGCGGAGGTGGGGTCGTTAGTGAGGGAGAGGATCAGTTGGCTATCGTCAGCGTAGCAGATGATGTTGAGGTTGTGCTTGCGCTTGCGTGCGATGGCTGCGAGGGGGCTCATGTAGACGTTGAAGAGGGTGGGGCTGAGCGAAGAGCCTTGAGGTACGCCGCAGATGATCTTGGTGGCTTCTGCGAGGAAGGGCGGGAGACGGACTCTTTGGGTTCTGTCGGAGAGGAAGGAGGTGATCCATTCCAGGGCCTTTCCTTGGATCCCGGCGTGGCGGAAGCGGGTTGTCAGGGTGCGGTGGCAGACCATGTCGAACGCAGCCGAAAGGTCGAGCATGAGGGCGGCGGTTTCTCCGTTGTCCAGCAGGGTCCGGATGTCGTCGGTGGCCGCGATGAGGGCGGTCTCGGTGCTGTGGTTCGCTCGGAATCTGGACTGTGATGGGTCGAGGGAGCCGTTCGTCTCCAGGAGGGCTGTCAGCTGTTTGTTGACGGTTTTCTCGATGACTTTTGCAGGGAAGGGGAGGAGCGAGATGGGGCGGAAGTTCTTGAGGTCTGAGGGGTCTGCGGTGGGTTTCTTCAGGAGGGCGCTGATCTCCGCGTGCTTCCAGCTCTCCGGGAAGGTGGCGTATATGAAGGAGTTGTTAATGATGTCCCGAAGTTTGGGTGCAATGATGGAGTCGGCTTTGTTGAAGATGTGGTGTGGGCAGGGATCGGCTGGGGAGCCGGAGTGGATGGTGTTAATCGTGTGAGTGGTATCTTCCGTGCTGACCTGAGTCCAGGCGCACAGGGTGGTGGTGGGGGGTGTAGGTTTGGTGCTGGGGTGCGAGTTCTGAACGCTGAAGCTGTTGTGTATGTCGACGATCTTACGGTGAAAAAAGGTGGCCAGAGAGTTGACACAGTGATATTATATTGTACTGTCATCTGTACAGCACTTTCCTAACCTTTCAGTACAATATATAGCACAATGCATTTGTAAAGCATACAGCTACCTCCAAAGAGGTGTCCTACAGCTAGTGGAGGGATCAACCATAGACCTAACAGCAGTGATGGTAAATGACATTTATGCAGGAGTTAAAACAGACAGTTTTTAAATGATTTCTAAATATGTCTTCAGACAAACTGCTTCTCAAATCAAGCAGAAGCACATTCCACAACTTAATTGCCAGGAAACTGAATGATATACCTCCTCTTCTGGATGCGGGGGAGTTGGAGAAGTTTGCATTTGCTGGATCTCAGGCATCTCTCCTAAACATAAGGCTTGAAGGAGTGCCTGAGGGCCCCTTTGGGTGTAGGCCCTGTAAGAAAGGATGAGAACCTGAAATGGAATTCTCTTATTCACTGGGAGCCAGTGAAGATGACATCGGTGTCCAGACACCGCTATCATGGAGGGAATTTTGAGAATCAGCTGTGCAGCAGCATTTTGAAGGATTTGGGGACGCTGAATCAAAAAGGCTGGGAGCACCAGATATAAGCGGTTGGTGTAATCCAACCTGGAGGTGATCAGAGTGTGGACAATTGTCTTAGGAAACTTAAAGGGTATAAGTTGTAGCATCCTTCTCAGGGATCAGTGACGTTCATGCAGCATTTTCCTTCCACAGGGTCTGTTTTGGGATTGAATAGATGCACTGTTAAACCTCATACCTACTTGACTCTCTTCATTTGCACCTCCTGAGGTACCGCCCTTCAGTTCTGTGCACTTTCTTAGCCCCATATTTTACGTGGTTTGATCTATATATACACGGATCACTTTATAGATGGCAGGCATTGGCTTGTGCCGCTGTACCCTCACACTTCTCTCCTACATCCATGAGTAATCGCAGCTACATACTTGTTTATAACAAGGTTTCAGTAGTTTTAGCCATACTCGCACACCGAAACACTTCAAGCATAGACCAGACTGCAATCACACATTTCCGTCCATCCATGATAATTGAATAATTACGAAATCTATCTCTCACTCATTTTCTTTCTTAGTTCATGCAGAGAGACATAGCAACTCAACTTATTAAGTGCATAACTCTGGTCGCGACACAGAACATAAAAAAGACTCCCACAGGACTAACATGCACTGTTCTTTCTAGGGTACTCCAAAGTGTAGAAAGGTACCCCTCCACAAAGGGGCTTTGCCACCACATTTAGAATACAAAGTGCTGTATAAATATAACTACGATACAATACAACATATTCAACCCCTACATCACTATGATGCTATACTAATGGCAATTCAGAGCTAAGAAAATCTCTATTGACATAACTCCTCCCTTCTAAAGACGTATGGACTTTTTAGCCCTGGATTCAAAGTTGTGTTTTCCATTCAGATTCATACGCGAATGAACGTTTGCACATAGATCAGAATTCTGATTTGTGCAAAAATTACCAATTTTCTCCAGACAGCTTTCATCAACAAAGCCTCAGGAAATCTATCACTATAAAATGCTACAACATAAATGCAAAACATGGCATCAGTGTATTAGACACCAATTTTGCGCTAGGCTTTATTCTGAAGTGGGAAGCTCAGGAAAAGTTAATTAGGTTACCCATTCAATTCCCTAGGCAAGAGTAGCATCAATTACTGTATGCACCAATTATCATCCAAATTCTACATAAATGGGACCACGGCCGGGCTTAGTATCCAAATCTATATTTGTACTTCTATCATGATAATATCCCAAAAGGGTACTCCGCTTACATTATATAAGTCTCAGTCTTAAATCACAAAACACACCTAGATTGCCCATTTTTCTATCTGCTGCAACTTTATAGCATCTAACTGCCCAGATAATAAATGTTCAGTCAGGACTCTAAAATCTTTATCTGCAATTGTTACACCTGCTTTTAAATTCATCTGTAACACCTGGTTTTCATCTGGCGTTGTCACTAGTGGATGGAAGAAAGGAGTCAGACCTCTTCTGAATAAGTCAAACTTAGACCACGGGGCAGGGCTAACTATAGGTTGATCTTTCTTTTGCCAGCAGTCACTACAATTGGTAAGAAGTTGTGGCTCTCCCACTTTCAAAACATCTTGAAGAGCACTAGTTACTAGATGCTAGCTGGATGAGTTTAAGGCCTTTTTTCAAGCACCGAGACTGCCCCTCTGGCTGTATTGAATGACATCAGACAAGATAACAATGATGGCATTTCCACCTGGCTCATCCTGCCACCTACCTCACTGAACTATGCCAATTTTGGTTATGTTGGCCTTCCTCAGTCAGCTATTTAGAAGCTTCAAGGCGTTCAGAATAGGATAGGGTGACTGATCATGAATTTGAGGAAATCAAATAGATTTTACAAGGCCCACTGTAATCTACGCCGATTGCTAGTTTCTAGATGGATCCATTACAGGATGGCCCGTTTTGCTCACATAGCCTATTCTGAAACAGGCCCTATGCAGCCAAAGTGTTTGCTTCCAAGTCAAGGTGATACCTATATTTTGGGTCTTCCCTCCTGCTATCAGTCCCACTATTTAGAAAAGCTAAGTGAGGGGAAGGGGTTTAAGGGGAATGTCCCTTCACCTTTATTCCTTCCTCTTTTAATAAGACATACTAAAGTATACAAAAAGGGATACTGGTAATTACTTGGGGCCATATCCCAGTCCATCGTTATTTCGCACACCATGCCACCTCAGGTTGGACCCAGCTATATGCAATTCAGTCTTGACCCTGCTCCAATGGGAACAGTCCAGCTCGACCTGCCAAGCCGGGTCCTCCCTGAACCAGAACACGAGTAACCCAGGACTGGTTTCGTCCTTGTAATGGGTTCTTCAGCTGGGAATATTTTGGTTTCAGCGACAAAGTGTGTACAGGACCCACATCTGGGTATACCTGACTCAATTAGGGCAACATACTACTTTCAAAAAATGATAGATGGAATATTAGGAAGGCACTAAGTCTTGGCCTGCTTAAAAGAGTGGACCAGTCTGGTTCGGAAAGCTCCTAAAATGTATCTTTTATTGATTATCATCATATCTTTTCTGATGTGGTTAGTTCTGTGCAGATGCCTTAGGGTGTTTGTTGCACTTTATAAAGTACAACTCAACTGAACTCATTTTTTATGTATAGATTTTCAATATATTTAGTACATGGCCGTAAGCACTGAACACAGGGCTGGTGGCACTTTTAGAAGAAATCAAACAGAAGTGCAGGGTTGTGGCTCTTCTCATTTGGTGATACTGTCACATTAGAGTTTGCTCATGTGTCAGATATTGGGTATAATAGGTTAGAAATGCAAAGGCACCGCACAATGAAAACACTACTTTGTTCTTTACTTGTTGCAGTGTTAAATGAAACTGGTAACCAAGTTGTTTACCTGGCGTCAGTCTTATGCCCAATTCAGGTTTTCCCTTTCTCTAACAAGGCCTGGCTAATTGCCATTATTAGTATAGGCATTTAAGAACAACTATTATAGAGTATATAGTCATTCTCTATGGAATTTTGGATACATGTAAAACACATGTTCCTTTTTATAATGCACATTGTCCCTGCAGAATTTAAAAGCAGCATTGATATTTTGCAGGATTTGACAGTTTATGTATTTGGGGCTTCAGAACATTATTGGAAGAATGGTTCGCATTAGAACATATGCTATTAGGGGCACTGCTTCTGCTGGGGTGTCCTCTTCAAAGTGCATTGCCCACCAGCCACACAATCTTTGTGTTCTGTAGTTTGAAGGAATCCTTGTATCCTTTTCATGCTAGAACACCATTCATTACAAAGTTATTTCAAGACTTCTACCTTTATTTGCCAATTCCTGAGTCCTGCTGGCTTCCTGAAAGAATGCAGCTCAGACATCTCTCGAGAGATGTTCAACTGCTGTGTTAACAAAAACTATTTTATTTTGATTTAGAATAGCACAGATTCCTGACAGAGTAATTAACAGGTGGTAATGTTACCAATGGATTCGCACTCGCCTTTTCAGTCTCTGGAGGAATGGAAGATTCATTAGGAATCAAACTGGAGACTTGGCAGAAACACATACTGAAATTGGGCGTGTTAACCCTGTAAATTCAATATTCATAGACCAGTTCATGTGTGCAGCCTCAAACAATGCCCCGATCACATGCTGCAAACTGTATCTTTGGTCAGCAGTCAGACAGAAGCTCCTTCCTGAAGATGGAATTAAAAATATTTCAAGAACTCATTGCCATTTCATAGAAATAATTTTTGAGGAATGGTCAAAATGTGTTGCTGTCTTGTACTAACTTTACAAAAACTGGGTCTAACGTGCTTTATATTGGAATCTGTGGAAGCTGCTTTTTAGTTGTCAAATCACCTATTCCCATTTTGAAAGAGATCAGTAGCCTACAACCATTGTCAAAATTCACTAAAGTCTGATTCTTACAATCACATGGAGTTTGAACAATATGTTTAAAAAGCTAATTTTATCACTCAATGTTCTTTTATTGGCTTCTAGGAAACCTCTTCTTCATTGTTTAAAGTGTTAGCAGTGCCTCTTTGGTTGACCAGTTGGCCCCTACCGAAGCTCGGGTCTATGTGCACCCCTGCTGATGAAGGAGTTGCATTTAGACACTTGTGCAAATATGAGTAACTAGTCAAGGACCAGAATTAAATATGCTGGGTGAGCACAGCAGGGCTATATCCTAGCCCCACTCCTCTTTACTTAATATTCTGCCAATCTAGACAAAGAATGTAAAAATCACATTTGTTTCTCCCGAAGGTCATAGATGTGACTGTATACACATTTCATTCTACTTATGACATTCATATTTATGGCCAGAAATTATTGTTTTTTAAAACAAGTCATTAAAGTTCACTGTGCTTTTGTAAAATTGCAATTTACTTCACCTTAACATGGTAAACACTCAGTCAATGAATTTGGTTCCCCTTAATAAGACCTGTCCGCCGCTCTCGATACAGTGAGCCACGACATCCTGCTGACTCGGCTGAAAACCGCTGGAGTAGAGGGTATGGCACTTGAGTGGCTCCGCTCTTACCTGTCAGATAGATGGCAGGCAGTGGCACTACCCCCGTATCAGTCGGAGTTTGCTATGGTCCCACATGGGGTTCCTCAGGGGTCTGCGATCAGCCCGATCCTTTTTAACGTATATATGCAGCCCCTGATGGCCATCATCAAGGCTCACGGCATTAGCGTGATCAACTATGCGGATGACACGCAGCTGATGATTTCCCTTGATGGTGCCCATGCAGAATCTCTTGAGACCTTCCACACCTGCATAAGGAAAATGGCAACCTGGCTAAAAAGAAATGCACTACAGTTTAACAGCAGTAAAACTGAGATAATGCAATGCAAAGTGGGAAGAATAGCTAGAAACCTGCCCGTTGACTTTTGGCCTCTGGACTCATGTGAGCCATTGGCACCAGTAACAACCGTACGGAACTTGGGGGTTAATCTCAATGACAAACTGAGTCTTGAGTCCAACGTCAACAGACAGGTGAGCAGCTGCTTCGCTTTAATGCGGGGCCTTCGAAAGCTGCTGCCCTTACTTCCAGCACACACCAGAGCAACCGTGGTCAGAAGCATCATCCTTAGCCGCCTGGATTACTGCAATGCTCTGTTACTGGAATCTCCTGCTTATCTGATCTCCAGACTTCAGAGCATCCAGGCGGCAGCTGCAAAGATGGTGCTCTCTCGAGGACGTCGATCTTCCACCACTCTTGCTCTGGCCGAGTTGCACTGGTTGCCCATTCAGCAGAGGATCCATTTCAAATCCCTGTGTACCGTTTTCAAGGCTGCACATGGCTTAGGTCCTAAACCCCTTCAGACCAAATTCAAGTGGTATGAACCTACACGGACCCTCCGTTCCTCATCCACCAATCTCCTTAGTATACCCAGGATCAGGAAAGCCACTCATGGTGGCAGAGCCTTTAGCATAGCGGCAGCCCACCTCTGGAATAGCCTTCCTCTGTCAATTAGGAAAACCAACGAACTGATGCTCTTCCGCAAAAGGATAAAGACCTGGCTATTTCCTAATGTCACACCTCCATAAAGCTTCTCCCCTCATTTCTGCCCTTACTGCTCAGCCCCTCAGATGCATTTTTCAGCGCCAGGATGCCCATAGGGTTACAGCGCGCTTTTAGAAATGATATAAATAAATAAATAAATAAGAATGAAGTTGACTCTTAAAAGGCTGCTGTTTGATACATAACAGAATCTATAAATAGCTATTGACATTTGACATGTAGAAATTGACCATCAATTGTGTGGTGTACCCCTTAGATCGTTGCCTTGACTGTTTTTGCTAGCAGTGGAACTCTTTGCACTTTACACCTGCTAACCAGAGGTAAAGTGTACGCACTCCCCCTTTAAAAATGAAGTTGTACACCTGATTGGCATATTAAATATAACTGTAAGTCCTTAGTATATGGTACAAAAGGAGCCCTTGGCTTGTAAATAAATTGTCACTAGTTAATTGCAGCCCCCATTGTGACATCCACTACAGTGATACTGCAAACATGATTGCAGGCCTACCATTTGTAGCATAGCTGTTGCAGCTGTAAACTACAAATTCAACCTGTCAAAATAACACTTTTGATAGGTCAAAACCTTCCCTTACGGGTGCATCATACCTAAAAGTAGGACATGTACAAATGTAATGCTAAGCATGTCCTTACAGTGAAAAAGCCCAAAAAGCAATTGTCACTGTAGAAAGCTAGCTAGGTTGCATTATTTCATTTAATAATAGTAATATCAGTTAGGTAACAGCTAGAAAAAGAGGTAAATAACAGTTTTTAACAATCATTGAAAATCCAATTCTATGGTGAATTCAGATTTTATGTTTTTTTAACTCATTTTTTATTAACTTTGCTCAGTGACGTATACAATACGTAGTAGTGTTCAATAGGCATGTAACAGGATGACATTACATTACACTTTCATATGCAGAAGGCAATACAGTAGATCGATGACAATTATTCCTCATGGGTGAATTCAGATTTATGATCAATATGAAGTAAACTGTACTTTTAGAAAGTTACCTTTTCCCTACTTAAAGCCTCTAGAGACCCATTTGCATGGAGTTATCCCACTTTTGCCAGCCACTAATTAGCATTTCAGTAAGTGTGAAATTCCCTGAGGAGCAAACAATAGGCTGACTAGAATGGGCAGAGATTACACCTCTAAACTGGATATAATTTTGCAGGGTGAGGCTGTAAGCATCTGTTTCACATTACATATCCTGTTTGAATGTCAAATCCTGTTTGAAAGGTCTGCTGGGATTTTACATAGGACACTTGGGTGAACTTCAAAGACGCCTCCCCTAGCACTAGCAAATGTTAGCCGACACCGGGCCAGTGCCCTTCCTTTGTCGTCCTAGCCAGGCAGGCTTCAATATATGAGGGCCTCATTTTAACATTAATGTGTCAAACCCTGCTTGACATGTCTGCTAGGGTTCCGCATACAACACCGGAAGTGCACTTCAAAGGGCAAAAAGAGGTTGCCAACACAATTCTTCTGTATGCCCTGTCTGGTTGACGAAAAACCAAGCTTTGTTCTACCAGATTTTATTGGGGGTAGAGGGACTGCCCTAAAGAGGGTTTTAGTGTTAGATGTGATAGGACACTAAGGTTACTGTAGTACATCCCCCACTCTATGTCCCTGACAAACCACCAGCACTCAGAGGCTAAGTTTAGTGTGTCCAAATACTTCTGCCATCTTAAAAATGCCCAAAGTGGGTAGGAGTGGTCCTGGGCACCTTTAACCCATTGGTTATAGCATGCCCAGGAGTCATTTCCACCCGCTAGCTCATGCCAGGCGCATGTCCGGCATCGCCAGAAACCCACTTGAGAATATTTCTGTAGCCGAGGAAAATCAGAAGAGCATTAGGGGGCTGCACGTGCTCTCTCTTGTACCCAGGACAAAGAAGTGGATACGAAGGGTCAAAATGGAGACCTTCTGCTAAACCTACAAGGACACAACAAGCTACAATAGGACTTTTCATGCAATTGCCCAACTGACCAGTGCTAACTTAACCCGGACTGGACACTGCTATTTTGCCTCTTTTTCACACCCTATGATTCTGTAAGTGTCTCCCTCAGGTTCTCTATAAGGCTGTAGAACTGTATGCCTATGTTCGATTGGGACCTAAAGGACATATTGCCCGATTTCGAGTCTGGTGGTCTTGGACCACCAGACTCGTGGCGGCAGCCCTGCGTCTGTCTATTTACGAGGCAGCTTTTAGGACCGGCCACCGCTTCGCCAGCTGCACCAGGAAACCACTGTACCCTGGTGGTGGCGCAGCGGGCTATATAATACGCAAGGCTGGACCACCACAGTCTGCTGAGCATATTAGGAGGTTCCTCTCAGCGATCCTTTTTTCTTGGCGGGCTCAACGCCATGAAAAGGCTGGCACAGGGGAAAAAAAGGGGGTCCTACAGTGTCCCCAGGCCCCCGCTGCCATGCGGGTGCATTCAGGGGGAACCTACAAGTGCCCCCCTGTCTGAGTGCACCCCCAGTCCAAGCACGGCATGGACTTCACAGTCCATGCCGTGCTGGAACATTTTGTCTTTCCCATTGCAGTGCCCTTTTTCAGGGCACTGATGTGGGAACGGCAAAAGACAGTCCACCTGCATGAGTTCGACTCATAATCAGGTGTGCATTCTTTGCGCGGCTTTAGTGCTGCCACGCTGGCGGAGAGCCAGCTCATGAGCGCCAAAGTCATAATCTGCCCCGAAGTCAGAAGTTAAAATCTATGACCAGGATGAACTTGTTTGGTGTATCCGATCAGCGCTCCATCATGGTCAACATCAAATTGCACCTAGGCCCCAGTCTACCGCTACCACTGACCATTATTGGTACTTTATCCTTCTTCTTACCTCTATTCCTATTTAAAACTTCAAAAATTTGCATTACCGGGGTCCCCCCCATTGTATTTTGCACGGCTTTAGTGCTGCCACGCTGGCGGAGAGCCAGCACAGCAGCGCCAAAGCCATAAAACATAAAAACTCATATTTCGAGGTTGCCAATTGTATTTTGTCATTTTAGTGTAATTTTGTACATTATATTTTACTCTATTTCTAGAACTGCGTTTGGGATATTTATTGTTTTTTATTTGTACCGTATTGGTACTGCCTAAATACTTTACACATTGTACTAAGAAAGCCTGACTGCTGTGTGCCATAGCTCCCAGGGGGTTGAGCTTAGGTTAAGTTTATGACCTTGAGGGTTCACTCTGATAATGGTTGGGACTATTCCTTAAGGAAGGTAGTCACCCACCCCAAATAATAATCTAGTTTCTAACATGCTAATCTAATGTAATATAGAAAGATGCAAAGGCCAAGTCAACCAAAACTATGGATAAACCTACATGTTTATGCAACCGACTCAGACGAGAGGCCCACTCTCAAAGCCAAAAACAGCTTTATATTAGTGGTTTTGCATTTAAAATTGCCTCCACTTCAACGTAAATTAACAGGGAATATAAATCCCCCCCCAACTGTGGTTTTTTTTTTTTTTTTACTTTTACATGGTCACATGTTTGGGTAAGGCCCTTTTAAAATTCCAGAAGTGATATGAAGAGCAGCTAATATCACCTGTGATTAAAAGCTATAACGATGAACTTGTCTCAATACAGAAGTCAATTATGTGGAGAAAAGCTCCTGAAGTTTGTGGAACTACTCCAGTTGAAATCCTACATTTGACATGTGGATTGGCATCCTGCTGTAAGGAAGTCACAGCCGCTTTCTGCTGTACAATGTCATCCTCGAATAACAAGATTATTCCCTCTGCCTCCTCAATCCTAGCAGATATCTCCGTGCAGGTCTTAACGACACGGCGCACCATGTTTTGAAGCTTGTGCACTGCGCCTTGTGAACGCAGGCCCTCAGCCGTAGTCTCCTCACGGTGTGTCATTATGGCTTGATAGATGGTGGCTAGAGTGACCTCCTTTTCTATCAGATTACCGGGGCAGATAATCTCTCTGTATGCACCTGCTGAGCCATCTACAGAGCCACCCCTGCTGTCATTTAGCACCTCAGGTTGTGGTAGAAAAGTGGGATCCATCATAGGGGATCCATTGTTACTGGTTCCATCCCTAGGCGGAGACTTGGAAGCTTCCTTTGCCTTCCCAACAGTACTTCTTTCACCAGAAACTGTCAAGCTATTTTCCTCATCCTCCAGCGGGGCTGAGCTAGTCAGACTTCTGTCATCTGCGCAGTCACCTTCAACACTCTCAATCTCCGAGGTATTAGACAGATCCAACATAGAATAGAATTTTCCGCCTAAGTCCCTGGAGTGAGCCTCTATTACCACATCTTGGCTAGGTATTTCCTTACTGGCTGCAACCCCTTGATGTGTTTCGCCGAGATTCCCACTAGCAGATCTTGGAGATAGGGCCCACTGAAGGTCGACTACGGCCTCTGGTATCGGCTGGGGGGGGGGGGGACGGCAGTTTCTGCAGCGGTTTTAGGCATGTCTTCTACAACCGCTTGCGGAGAGGCCACTGCACCCAACGCTGAAGGATCAGCCGGGGTCTTACCTTTGATTTGTGGCTTCTTTTTAAGTATCCCGGGAGCCTTCAGCTTCACCTCAGTAACCTTGTTAGTCCAGGAGGCCCCCGGAGGAGAGATCCCCTTCTCCTGAAGAGCGCCTGAGTTGCCGACGCCTGCATTGTCCACTGAGGCAGATGAAATACCGGTATGTACAGGGGTAGTGGCGGCAGCTGCCGCCCGAGTCTTTGGGCCCTTGGGGTTGGTGCTGGCGTTCTTGGGTGCCATCGCTAGCTTCTTGCTCCAGCCCCGGTTTTCCAGTGGGCTTTCTGTTTGAGCCGCAGCAACGATCCTCTCTGCTTGACGCCAGGAGTCCGCCACGATCCAGCTCTGTCGAAACCCGCGGTAAGAAACTGAGCTCCAAACACGCCGAAGACCGTGCTGATACAAATGTAGCAGTAACAGGAGCTTTCCTAATACTTAGAGCGACATTCCTCCGGTGTGCTTCTTTTTGAAAAGCTGCTGGAGGTTGTAGGGGGGATTTAGTGGTGGAGAGCACACGCAACCTGTCTCACTCGGACACTGGCGTGTCCGCCATCTTGCCTCCTACATTCTTCCTTACAATCTCTCTGGGATGATATAAACTGGAAACTGATCGATTTAGATAACCGTTCTAGGAGGAACAATTTGCGAGTACTTGGCGTTCTGGAAGGGACGACGGCAAGGATATTCATCAATTTGTCAGATCTGTTCTCAGAAGACTTCCCCGAATTGACTCAATGGAAGTGGGAACTTGAATTGCATAGAGTACACAGATTCCCTTTTCACATGCGGGCGGCACTAGGGGTGCAGATGGCAAACCTAGAGCCATATTGATCGGTTGGGGAGGGTGGCGGGGCAAGGAACAGTATAGACAGGTTTTTGTACTTGAGCAGAAGCAAGGGTTGGGTGAATAATGCTTTAAAACTTGATTTTTTTTGGTATAGATATTGGTTTATTGTCCAGCGGTAAGGCAAAGGGACCTAGGTATGGTAAAAGATTTTTTTTATGATGATGGGTAAAATCTCTGTTTGTTCATGGAACATCTGTGGCCTGAATGATCGGGAAAAAAAAAGAGGGATCATGGCCCAGATTCTTAATTCAATGAGGGTGGATCTGCTTTGTGTACAGGAGACCCATATTGTATGGAACAATAGGAGGTGGCTAAATATCTGGGTATGGAGCTTGTGGGCTGTTCACGACAAGGGTCAACAACGAGAGGGGTGGCAATTCTGAAAAGATTTGAGGGGGAGGGGGAGGGGAGTGTAAACGTGTAAAGGAAGATCTTTGTGGCCTATGGGTGATCATTGAGTTATGGATAGAGGGTGTCTTAATGACGATCTGTTCAATTTATGGTCCTAATTCAGATGACCTAGAAATGATTGATAGCTTGAGTATCGAGCTAGCCGCCTGGCCATCCCCATTAATTCTATGCGGGGACTTCAATCTCCATCTGGCAGGGAATGTTGATATAACTAGTGACTATCTCTACGATGGGAAGAAAAATAGGGTCTTTAAAGCCACTAGAGGGCTCGTTAAAGAATTTGGGTTGGTAGATGTATGGTGGGCGAAAGGAATGGGAGCTCCGGGGAACACCTTCTATTCTGCGCCTCTCAAAAAGCATGTGCATTTGGACTACTTTTTTGTCACTGCAGAGTATACTAGTAAGGCCAGGTTCTATATTCAGCCTAAAATAATATCTGATCACAACCCTATTATGTTAGAACTAGATGTTAGTTACAGATCGTCCCCAAGGGCCTGGACCTTCGAACGCAAATTATTGGTTGATCAGGCTTATTGCGAACAAATTTGTAAATGGATGGTAGAATTTTTTTTTAATAATCGGGGTCTGCCTCTGGCCATATAGTGTGGGATGCTTTTGAGTCATGTATAAATGGAGAATCTTTAAGTTACTCCATTAAAAAACAGCGTAAACTACGGGAAGAATTATCGGCTGAGATGAACAGACTTCGGCTGTTGGAAAACAAGCTTATGGTGACAGTTACAAACAGTCAGGATACCGATCAAATCTTAAGTGATTTAGCGGACTAAAAAATTAGGCTTTATCAGAATTTTGCCACAAAGTTGGCAGCGCAAATCGCAGCATTTAGGTCAGATATATGAGGTGGGGGAAAACTCTGGCCGAATATTGGCCAAAAGATTACGTCAAAAAGAGGTTGCCAAAAGGAACAATAATATCCAGGATGAGCAGGGGCAGAGCTGTGATAAGCCAGCTGAAGTGCTAGAGGTTTTTGGTAAATGTTATACTCTGCTGTATACGAATGATGATATTTCTCGAATTGAAGGTAAAGTGGCGTCGTTTTGTGGTGATATTGAAACTTCCAAATTGACACATGACCAAATGGAAGAGTTAGACGCCGATATCACCTGGCAGGACGTGGAGGCAGTATTAACATCACTGGTAAGGCCGTCGGTAAGGCGGCGGATGGCATTCCGCTTGAATTTTATAGAACTTTTCGGTATGCCCTGAAAGACTAACTCATGTCGCTATTTTTGGATGCACAAAAGGGGAATGCGCCATTGTAAATGTAATGTAAATGTAAATGTAGGTGTACTTATATAGCGCAGACCTGTCACCCAAAGGGCATCCTGGCGCTTGCTTAGGGAACCCGTCCTGGTATTCCCCAGTGAGAAACCCCGGCAGGGTGTCCACAGGGTGAAAGCCAGGCATCCCGCCACGAGGGGCCGTAGTGGAGATTAAGCAAGCTATTGCCCAGAGTCGCAGAGTGTGACCCCGTGAGTCGAGTAGGCACCGGAGCGAGAATTGTCGAGACCGTGGAATTTATGAGCCCGAGACCCGCTGAGGCGGGGAATCGAACCCTGATCCACGGTCGATCTCAGCTTCCGGGTCTGCCGCCTCTAACCACTGAGCCACGCTTGTCCTGGCGGAAATCCATCATTACTGTTTTTTTTAAAAAGGACAAACCTGTCTTATTGCCCTCATCTTACAGACCTATTTCATTAATTAAATCCGATAGAAAAATCTACAAAAAAATAATAGCAACACGCCTATCCAGAATTATCTCTGTGCTGGTATCACATTTCCAACATGGGTTCATTCCAGGGCGTGATACTGCAGATCATGTTTGGCATCTGATTTCATTTGTGGATTGGGCACAAGCAAACAATTCCACAATGGGGATAACCTTGTTGAATGCCGAGAAGGTTGGTTGGTTGTGGTACACGGCAAGGATGCCGGTGCTCATCTTTATTATTTGCATTATATATTGATCTCGTTTTGAATAAGCTAAATCAGGCCATTAACATCAAACCTGTTCAATTGCGGCATATAGATTATAGAGCTCTGGCATATGCGGACGATATCGTTGTTGTTACTAGCGAGATTGTCACAGCATTACCTGCGATAGATACATTGGCATCTCAGTTTGGGGGCTTTTCTGGGTATAAATTAAATATCTCCAAAACACAGGTGCTATATATTGGTGGGGAACCTCCTGGTAATTTAACAACTGTCTCAAAAGTCACCTATTTGAGAATTAAAATCTCTTTACCAATTAGTAAGATCCCAGAGCTAAATATGAATCCCGTGCTTACTAAAGTGAATTCAATGTTGGAGAGATTGGATCATTTACACCTCTCTCTCCATGGAAGTTCAAACGTTTTAAAAATGGCGGTATTACCAAAGTTTATATATATGTTCAGAACAATCCCACTTGAATTTCCTGACTCATGTTTTAAGAGGCTAGAGAGGATGAGTTCTAGATTCCTGTGGGGCTCAGGCGGCACAGAAGGGCCTAAAAGAAGATGGTGCTGCCAAAAAAACGTGGCAGCTGAGGCATACTTTATGTTCTATTACTGGGCAGCGGTTCTGCAATTTATCAGCCCTTTGGTAGTGGGGGATAGAGCCAGAATCTTGCCCTACCATAGTCCTCCAATTTATGAATTTGGGTTGGGGGGTGAGGCTAGCGGATGCCTGGTCAAAATAATAGAACCCAGCTATTTTAAGAAAACTAAATTTAAAATCCTTAAGGCTGCATACTCTGTTTGGAGACTAGTCAAGCGCCATCTGGGGGTTCTGAATCTGAATGCATATACCCCATTTTCAGCCTCCAGGCTACTTCCATTGATTTTCCGTGACCAAATATCCAATAGAAGGCATCTAAAGGGAGTTCATTGTGTAGGGGATTTGTGTGATGACGGACAGTTGGCATCATTTGCTGAGCTACAAACAAAATTTGGCTTGGCCAAACATGAATTTTTTTAATACTTGCAAATTCGCCGTTATCTGAATACGCTAGGCCCAGGAGTTGAACATCAACTGAGAAAGATTACCCTTATTGAAAGAATGACGAAAAACACCTATCAGTCAATTCTATGTTCAATTGATCGAGATACTCCCAGATGATGTCGAGACATGTCAAGATAAATGGCTAATGAAGTTGGGGCAAGAGGGAGTTAACATCCTAGAATCTCTGACTTGCTAATTACGTTTTGATGTCAGGGAGGATGCGTACTCAGCACTATATGGCCATATATGATATGTATTACACCCCAAGTAAGATCTCAAAATGGGGGACATCTGCCGGGACTAAATGTAATAGATATGGTTTATTTGCTGCAGATGCAATTCATATGTTTTTTTCGTGTCCCAAATTAGTTGAATTATTTTGTTCAATTGAACGATTTTTAGGAATAATAATGGGATCACCTGTGTGTATAACTGGTGAACTGGTTTTGATGGGTGTTAGTTCCGACACCTCTGCACATACAAGATCCAGCACAATGGTATCTTTTCTGTTTATTTGTATGGCAGTGGTACATGCTTGTATTACGAAGGAGTGGATCAGCCCCGTCCCTCCGTCATTCTCTAAATGGCGGTCAAGATTACTTGCTATGTATAATTTGGAATTAGCTATATATAAGACGAAGGGGAGAAGGAAAAGTGCAATGGGAGCCAAGATCTGGGCCGCTATTACCGACTGGATTTAAATGTGTGTGAATGTAATAGTATGTATACTTGTAAAGCGCACTATCACCTTTCAGGCATCCTGGCGCGGTATACCGCTGTGGAACCCTTCCTGGCTTTCCCTGTGAGATGCTCCCTACTAGGCACCCCCAAGGTGAGGCCAGGCATCCTAGCGCTTTCGGGCCGTTGTGGAGATTAAGCAAGCTATTGCCCAGAGTTGCAGAGCGGGACCCATGATTAGAGTAGGCACCTAGGCGAGAATTATCGAGTCCGTGGATATTGAGCCCAAGACCCTGCCGCGTCGGGAATTGAACCCTGGTCCCGGGCCAGACCTCTGCCTCAGGGCCTGCTGCTCTAATCGGTGAGCCACACTTCTCACACAAGCCTTTAAAGCCTAACAGGGGCCAGTCTGTAAATACTGGTTGTTTTCTTTGGCTTATGATATTTGGATATACATTGACTGGTTTCTTCGTGTCTGTATTTGTTTTTGCATTTCCTTGCTGCTTATTATTATATTTGCTGACCTTTTTTTTCTTTATATATTACCTGTACTATATAATCCTTGCATAAAATGGGGGGAAAAAATCAATAAAAAAACATTTAAAAAAAGGATTGGCATCACAGTATAGGATCTCCTTTTTGAATTTGGTCTTTTATCTCACAAATGCAGCCTACATTATTTTCAAGCATTAACATTCAATGATGTAATGAAACAATCAACTAACGAGGATCTGAGCCAGGGTGCATTCTGCACGTTGCGTTTTGAAAGGTTTCAAATTAATGGGCTCTTCTTTGAGGAAGGACCACCGCAAAGGTACTTACCTGACTGGTAGGAGCAGAAAGAAAAAGAGACGACAGCGCAGCCTAATTATATAAGAACAATGGTTAGAATGTTCTTAACTCACTATGAAGTTTTACTCCAGTGTCTCATGGGATTTGTGGGTCTCGTAATATTTTTCTGTTTTCAATTATTTCAACTGTGTTTTGTTACTGGCTGCTATAAGAACTAAAGTAAGGAATGAAAGAAGAATACCAAGCCTCTGTCCAGAGATGAAATTAGATGTAGTATCTACATTTTTTTCCTAAGAATACACATTTCCTTTTTTTAAGGAATTAAGGAATTAATGATCCTTCAAGTAGTAAGATCTAAAATCCTTGAATCTGAGTTTAGCAAAAATATAGAGGTATAGTGCTGGATCGCAAAAACAGAATATGTTTGGCTATTTTAATAGACAAGGAGTTATGAGGACATAGGCTGGTGTCTTATGAGGACATGAGCTGGACATATGTCGAAGTATAGTGATTGCAGAGTATGGGACCCGGAAGCTGTGATAATAGGTCATTTAGGTCATCTCTCATATGACAGTATTGCTCTTAATAGGTATGGTAAAGTCACAATTGTTTATTTTTAAGTCTTGGGTTTGATAGTGGATCTACCAACAGAAGCGGGCGGTATGCTGGAGGAGCAGGGGGAGGATATTTTTTTAAACATACTTTTAGCTATTCAATTGCTTGACGCAGATCCAAGGGTGGATGAACAACTCAACCCTAAAGCTGAACGGTTCTAAAACTGACATTCTCCTTCTGGGTCAAAAGGGACCCACCTTCCCTGTGAACATCTGGCCACCCTGCCTAGGTCCCCCCCTGTCCCTAAACAGGAAGTAAAAAGCCTGGGAGTATGGATCGAAACGGACCTTTCATTCACCACGCAGGCCAAAAAGGTGGCGGGTACCTGCTTCGGGCTACTCAAATCGATGAGAAAGATCCTGCCCCTCCTTCCACCCACATCGCAAAGACTTCTCATCCAAGGCCTCATATTGTCCAGGCTCGACTATAGCAATGCCATATACCTGGGCGCTCCCGAAGCAACCCTAAACAAACTACAGAAAATCCAAAATGCGGCCGCGCGGATACTCACGCATACTCCTGCCAGAACCTCAGCCAAACCTGCCCTGAAACTCCTCCACTGGCTCCCAGTGAGGGAACGAGTAACATTCAAAGCCCTAAGCCTTGCCCATAGGCTACTGCAGAATCAGGGCCCGCCGATTCTGAGGAAATTCATACAACCCTATAAAGCCCCTAGATCTCTTCGATCGGACAGCGAGTCCCTTATCGCCGTCCCCAGATTCAAGAAAGCCCGTACGGGTGGTAGACGTTTCTCGATCCATACAGTGCGTCTATGGAATGCCCTTCCCCGAGACCTGCGAAAAGAATCGAATTACTTAAGATTCAGAAAACGACTCAAAACCCACCTGTTCCCTTATTCTCTAACCACCCCGACTTAATTACTTGGTTCGCCTAAAAACTGTCTCGGCTAATTTACTGTCCCCCCCCTTTTCCACCCCCAGCCCCCACTAGTGTAGGGTTCTTCAGCGCTGGGATACCTCAGGGTGACTACGCGCTCTATACATTTTAATAATAATAATAATAATAATAATAATAGCTGGCCGCGTCGCGCTCCTCTTCCCTTCTTCAGGGAGGCACCAGCTCCTTGAATGCCCTGCGGCCAATCCTGAAGCTGCTCGCACATGAAAGCAGCTTCAGGATCGGCCTGAGCGCTCTCGGTTTGCGTTCCAGGACACACAGAGTCTGGGCCTGCTGTGCCCAACCCAGCTGACTTGGAGAGAGCTTTCACTCCGCATGATGGTTTGGCCAGCCTGAGACGGCTGGCCAAACCATCATGCGCAGTGATGGGAGTGCATTACCACCCCCTCAGCGTTTGTCACTACCAGACCCCGCCCCCAAGACTTGGCAAGAAAGGAAAAATAAAATGAGTGTTGTTTTATATTTCCTTTCCGGGCGTATTTGGGGGCCGAGGTTCTTCGCCATAGCGGAAGAGCCGCTGCTGTCTAGCACACTGACCTATCGCTAACAATATACAGAGAGAGATTTGGGTCAGCCATTGGCTTTCTTCACAACTATTCTCTTGCATCTCTCACTTAATGCTACTGGCTGTCCCTTTTACCTCCAAATAAGTGCTTGCACTGAACTGAATGAGGGCCTACTTTGCAACTACAGGCCTCTGTACACGTCTCTGCTGTCTCCCTCTAACATACTAACTCTGTATGCATTAAAAAGTTAAAACCAGGCCTATTTTCATTGCCAATGCTTAAGACCGATGATTGTGATGAAGACAGCATTACTTTTAACAATCAAATGTCGCATGAGCTTGGATGTATAATATGTAATGCTTTACAATTATGATGAAGTTTGTAAGTTTTGTTATGTAAACAAATCCATAAAAAAAACAAAAAAACGTTGTTGGCCTTTACAGAATAAAATGCACTGTGATCAGAAAATAAAGGATACACCTCTGCAGCACATGCATTAGCCCGCTGAGCACTAATAAAGACAAAAACAGAGCACAGAGATACCTCTTCGGGAGTGAGTCGTGTGCTATACCAAGATACTGAAATAAATGAAATATAATAAACCGGACCCAAGCTGTTAACTTATTAGCAGCTTTACATTGCGCAGAGCAGACACAATAGGTGGCAAAGTACTCTACAGGGGTACAGTTTGGTTCAAAGAGAATATATTGCCACTGGATAGTTCTAGTTAAAATTCTGTTTCAATTGGAAATGCCTAGGAAATACACCATATGTAAAACTTGCCAAAAGGGTGACTATTCACTTAAAATAACTAAGGTATGAAGGTGGTAAAGATCATACTCCCTGCAGCCTTCATACTGTGGTAAAAACGTTATCTTCCATCTTCTGAAGCAAAACAAGCACTTGTGCATAGGCCGGTACCTGGTGCACACAGCCTTCTATGTTAAGTAGAAATTGCCATGCTGAGACTAAATATGTCTAATAACTCAAGGCTGCTTACAATATTCCATATTCAGTAGGTAGAATCTTTGCCCTGCAGGAAACTTTTTCTGCCTTACCAAAAAACGTATTAACACAAGTCGTCAACTGTCACCTGCAGACTGTTACACTTCAATACAAAGATTTATAGTGTATTCAATACCTCTATACACCTATGATGCATTAGCAGCACGTATTTTGCAAACACCTACACAATTCGCTGAACACTGGCTCGTCAAAAATAAGCAGAAAGGTAATATGGAATTTACCCACCACTATGTAAACTACACACACTCACTGGATGATGTCATCAATGATGTCATAATGTTCGGGGGTCTCTACCCTGGAGTGCCTGGGTACAGGCAATAAGAAAACTCCGGTCACTGCTAATTTCTTTGCATTGTTTTTACTTCAAAGATCTCCTAATTACAAAAGGGCTAGAAACAAATGAGGACACAAAAAAAAATGATGTCATAATGTCATCAGAGACGTACTATGTGAGGTCATAAGCAGTGCATGGTAGGGGCCTAAGTTATAGTTAGCTCTGCTAAAGATAATAGTTTAATTTCTGGTGGGTTTTAAGTTCAAAATGGTAATGCAGTCACCACCACATTCACCTAACTATAACAATACTGTAACCTTTGGCTTTATCTAAAAAAACAAAAAATAATATATATATATATATATATATATATATATATATATATATATATATATATATATATATAGCCGTATAAATATACAGTTTAGTATATACAGTGAGAAGGAATCCTACCAGAACATTGTCACATGAATATTACCCTACCCGTTCCAAAAAGGACAGCTAAAAAAAATGCACCACTTGGCCCCGGCAGAAAAAAAAATTAAATATTGCCTTAATCTGGGGGCCAATGCCCCTCACTGTGAAATCCCCTCCCGGTGCCACACCGCCCCGATGGTATTAATGGCTAAAAATCCCCGCTAAAGCACGCTCATCCCTGTGCAGCCGCTTCAAGGCGCTCCACGGGATTCTGGACACGTACTATATACAGGCGCGCAACACCCATTGGGCTCACCGGGCTTCAGCCCCCCCCGTCGTCTTCTTCAGCCCGGGCTAATTGACACGCACTGAGATGACTGCGCATCGGAGCTGAGAATGTCATTGTTATTGATGCATTCTGAGAGGCCCGGCAGCCCGAGCCAGCCAGCCTCTGAACAGTATCAAGTAAACCCCCAGCCCCCCCCTCTTGTTTTCCTTTACTAGCGCCGAGGTGATATCCTTGCCTGAAGGCAGGGATTTCACCTAAGCACTTGATGTGTTCAGCATGGGGTGGGAGTGGGAAGATGCACACAGCAGGGGGAAAGGGCTGGCCAGTGCAGGTGACGCTTTTCCTTTGTAAAGGAATTTCTGCTGGTGTCATATCCCAGGGTTTGCTGTCTGTGCACTTGTATGGATGTGTATTCCATACAAGTGCACAGACCGCAAACCCTGGGCTATGACGCCAGAAGGAATTAATTTACAAATGAAAAGCTTCACTTGCACTGGACATCCCATTCCCCCTGCTGTCCATGCACTTGTAGGGAATTCACATCCACAGCGCACCTCACCAGATAAATGGTGAACAGGGCCATGTATCTTTCTCTAAAGAGGAGAGTCCCCTCCGAATATGAATATGTAGTGTAAGTTTGTAGTGTTCATTTTTTGGGGTGCTAGTGGGTAATTTTAGGGTTCAGGGTGGGTTACGAATTGGGGTGCCAGGGGGTAATTGTAGGATTCTGAGTGGGTATGGGTTTTAGGGTGCCAGGGATAATTTTAGGGTAGTAATGGGTTTTGGTGTGCCAGGGGGCAATTTTAGGGTTCAGGACTGGTATGGGGGCCAGGGGGTAATTTAGGCGTTCAGGGTGGATGTGGGTTTTGGGGTGCCAGGGGTAATTTTAGGCTTCAGGGTGGGTATGGGTTTTGGGGAACCAGGGGTAATATTAGGGTGCAGCGTGGGTATGGGTTTTGGGGTGCCAGGGGTAATTTTAGGGTTCAGGGTGGGTATGGATTTTGTTGGGCAAGGGTGTAATTTTAGGGTTCCAGGAGTAATTTTGGGGGTCAGAGTGGTAATGGGTTTTGGGGTGCCAGGTGTAATTTTAGTGTTCAGGGAGGGCATGGGTTTTGGGGTTCCTGGGGTAATTTTAGGGTTCAGGGTGGGTATGGGAATTGGGGTGCCAGGGGGTAATTTCATGGTTTAGGGTGGTAATGGGTTTTAGGGGGCCATGGGGTTGTTAGGGTTCAGGGCAGGTATGAGTTTTAGGGTATGAGGGGGTGGACATTTTAGAGTTTAGGGTGGGTGTGGTTTTCGGGTGTCAGGGGGCAATTTTAGGGTTCACGGTGGGTATGGGTTTTGGGGTGCCAGGGTGTAATTTTAAGGTTTAGGGTGGTTAAGGGTTTTGGGGTGCTATGGAGTTAATTTTAGGGTTCAGGGTGGGTATGGGTTTTCGGGTGTCAGGGGGGCAATTTTAGGATTCAGGGTGGGTATGGGTTTTGGGGTGCCATGGGGTTCATTTTAGGGTTCAGTGCGGGTATGGGTTTTGGGTTTGTGAGGGGGGGACATTTTAGGTTTCAGGGTGGGTGTGGGTTTTCGAGTGTCAGGGGAGCAGGGGGGCAGTTTTAGGGTTCAGGGTGGGTATGGGTTTTGGCAGTGGCGTCACTAGGTGGGTGCGGGGAGTGCGGACCGCACCGGGTGACACCAACACATGGGCTGACACCAATCTGCACTGCAGCCTCACATCTGCTCTCACCTTTACTGTCGCTCCCTGTGCAAGCTTGTTCCTCATGCTGTTCACACTCGCCAGCGTCTCGCAGGAGATCTGCAATTCTTGACTACAATTTTCTTTGCTCACAAGGCAACTCTATAGCAGCCTAGCTCACCTGAGGGTGCATGGTTTCCTATTTTTCAGTATCTTGCACAGTCTTCAGTTTTTCAGTGAACCAGTTCCAAATTTCAGCTTGCTTTTCACTACAGTGCAACCTGTTGATCGCACTCTTGTTTATACAAATCCAGGGAAGACAGATGGAGTAAGAGAGAGAGGGAGACAGAGGGAGCTAGAGGGAGTAAGACAGAGAGAGATGGAGCTAGACAGAGAGAGGGAGCTAGAGGGAGTAAGAGAGAGAGAGGGAGCTAGAGGGAGCAAGACAGAGAGAGAGAGAGATCTAGAGGGAGTAAGACAGAGTGAGAGAGAGATCTAGAGGGAGTAAGACAGAGTGAGAGAGAGCTAGAGGGCGCTAGACAGGGAGAGGGAGCTAGAGGGAGTAAGAGAGAGAGAGAGGGAGCTAGAGGGAGTAAGAGAGAGGGGGCTAGAGGGAGTAAGAGAGAGAGAGAGAGGAGCTAGAGGGAGTAAGACAGAGAGAGAGGGAACCAGAGGGAGCTAGAGGGAGTAAGACAGAGAGAGGGAGCTAGACAGAGAGAAGGAGCTAGAGGGAGTAAGACAGTACCTAGCGCCGTACATTTCTGACAGAGGTGGTCCATGCGGTAAGTCGTGAGGGGGTGACACCATGAGTTACCCGCACCGGGTGACACCAACCCCAGTGACGCCACAGGGTTTTGGGGTGCCAGGGGGAGAATTTAATGTTCAGCATGGGTATGGGTTTTAGGGTGCCAGGGGTAATTTTAAGGTTCAATGTGGGTATGGGTTTGGGGGGCAAGGGTGTAATTTTAGGGATCAGCGCGGGTATGAGTTTCTGGGCTTCAAGGGGGTGATTTTAGGGTCCAGAGTGGTAATGGGTTTTGGGGTGCCAGGGGGTAATTTTAGGGTTCAGGGTGGGTATGGGTTTTGGGGTGCCTGGGGGTAATTTTGGGGTTCAGGGTGGTAATGGATTTGGGGGGGCAAGGGTGTAATTTTAGGGATCAGTGCGGGTATGGGTTTTGGGGAGCCAGAGGTAATTTTAGGGTTCAGGGTGGGTATGGGTTTTGGGGGGTAAGGGTGTAATTTTAGGGATCGGCGTGGGTTTGGGGTTCTAGGTGGATGATTTCAGGGTTCAGGGTGGTAATGGGTTTTGGGTTGCGAGGGGGTAATTTTAGGGTTGCATGTTTTCTCCACTTGACCTGAGCATTAATCGATCCCGTTTATCTGACATTTTAGCCCCGCCCCATTGATTAACATTAGCTACGCCCCTTCATTTGCCATGTTAGCCCCCCCCGAAATTAAGACCTAGTTGCGCCCCTGACTATATATAATACGTTTTTTATGAACAGGGGTCTTCTCCAGCCTGAGCTTTCATGCAGAGCGCAGGACCTGCGCGAGCCGGCTGGAGTTTCGAGTTTCTCTGCACTTCAGCCAAATACCAAATGCAGTTTATTTTCTTATTCCCCCGTTGTCCCAGCTCGGCCTTTTTGATGTACGCGCAGCATGAGCGATGGGAGAGGAGCTGCGAGGTGTCTGGGCTCGAGGCCAAGAAGAACAGGGCCTGGCCTCGCCGTGCCCGGTGCAGTGTTCCGCCCGCGGTGGCTGATGCATGGGCTGCTACCAGCCAGTGACGGCTGAGCGGGCAGGGCAGGGGCGAAACACTCCGGCTGGCACCCTCGCGCACTCGGTACAACTCGTAAGCAAACACGTCGATTGTTGGGAGCTTAAAATACTGCCCGGCGCTGGCAGGCTGGGCAGCCAGCTGCTATTTAAATGTTTGTGCCCCGGTTTGGCTGGGCCTCCGAGCCGCGTATGGGCCGGAAACCTGGGCATTTATGAACGACTTCCTGTTATTGCCTTTCCCAGGACAAAATGTCAAATTTCAGCAGACGCTGTACACTAGGCCCACTGTGGAGGCCTGTGCGAGGACGGCTTTGACATTCCAGTGTACACCAAATAATTTTTTTTTAAAAAAGCACGCACGCACATTTTTTGCTAAAGCAAATTTTTTGCAAAATTTGCCATTTTTATCCCCAGAATATGTCAGAAGATATTTAAATGGAGGCCCTATCCAACAGTAGAATACTTTTTCCTGTAAAAATGGCGCCGCATGGCGTCATTCTTTCTTCGCTTGATGCGGCTCACAAAGTTCGCCACAACAGCACAGGGAAATTCTTTTTCAGTACTAAGTAAAAGGTAATCTACTCTGATACCCACTGATGTAGCAAAAACACTGCGCTAGCTCTGGGAAGGGAGATAGTTGCGCAAATAGAGTGCGGAAGACGTGTAAATAGAACAAAAGGCGGTGTGCATTACAAAAGGCGGGGTACACTGGCCAGTCGTTTCAAAATGGGGAAGAGAACTGCACTGAAATCAACATGCGGCTTCCAAAATAAAACTGCAGGTGTAAAGCCCTGCCACAATGGGACCGTTTTAAAACAATTTTTCAGTGACTTTTCCTCCTCATACACCCGACTTACCTCTGATTTCCAGGATAACTGTGATGTGAAACAAATCTTAGTGAAGCGGGCCCAATATTTGCGGTCTGGGCTGCAAACTGTTGCCACCTCCATCTCTTTTTTTGTATTCTTCAGAGTGAAGCCCTATGTGTGCCGGTTATGCCCAGACATTGGTCCCAAGCACTGTTCTTGTAATTGCATTTATATAGCGCTTACTACCCCATACGTGGCGTCGAACCGCCTTTTCGGCGAGTAGCACACTACTGCGGAACCCATAAAGGATTAATGTTGAATTAGTATAGTGAAATATGAAAGTAATTTGAGTGGTGAATAGTTTAGTCAGTTATTTGGATTGAGAAGGATGGCGGGGCGGAATAGAAGAGGGAAAAAGGTTTGCATTTATATAGCGCTCGTTACCCCTGATGGGGTGCTGAAGTGCTTTTTTGGCGAGTAGCACACTACTGTGCCACTGGAACAAAGCTATACCTGAATGATGGTCACTAAGAAAGGCGAAACCGGTTTTGGATTGCTTGTGTTTCGGTTCAGGGAAGCCCTGACCTGGCAGTGCTTTATTTTAAAAAAAATGTTTTAAAGTGCCAGGGCCCTTGTCAGAAGGCCACTGTAGCTTGCAACACCCATAGCACCTGCCAGCGCAATCAATCACTAATAACCATGACACTTCTACAAGGGAAACAATTTGGACTATCCCAGGCCGCCCAAAGCTATAAAAAGGTCTTGGGCGGCTGTTATTAGTAATTTTTAATGTATAAATTAATAAAGAACTGTTGTGAACATTTCAAAATTAGACAAATAGTGCCACATGAGTGGACGGTCATAAGTACCGGTTCCGTCAAGTTAGCTCAGAGCACCGGAAACCACAGGCACAAATGAAGCACTGCAGTTCGGGCTGGACTGTTTGTACTAGAGCATGGTAAAGACTGATTTGCATTTGGCTGGGTCCATGCCGAGGTGGTATGGTGGAAAATTAACAATGGATTGAGATGCGGTGCTAAGTAATTGCCAGTGGCTGAGATCAGCGGTTGAAGTGCATAAAAAAAGCGATGAGAACTGCAATGCTGCGTGCAGTGGGTGTAGGAACAGTGAGCATGGGGCAGGGGCAGGGTCAAGGTGTGGCAAAAAAATAAAACCTTCTGTAAGTTATTTTGATTGTTCACTGTCCGGTAGCAACATATAAAATAATATGCAGCTTTAATGAAAAATAAACATAAAAAGTTGTTACTCAGAAGGAAATGTACTGTAGTACATTATGAAACCTCTATTAGTTAATGCACTACAGAGATCTGTGTGTAACCAGAGAGATACATAATTAAATCCTGGATGGTGCAGTGAAGAATAGTGACTTGTGTTTTTTTAGTGCTATTGAGGTCACAACCTGTGATAGACACCACTGAATATGTAAGCCATTATTTTAAACTGGCACTACACACAGAATAAGATAGACCGCTACAAAATGCGCAAAAATGTTTAAGATAAAATGGTGCTTCCCAAAAATTTATTTTAGTAATACTTGGGACTACTGGTAAGGCAATTATTTTACATAACCGTCCCTTCAACACCTCAGGGTTAGTAAGCACTATATAAATATAATTACAATTAAAAGCACACACTTCACCGCTAAGTTTTTAACTCTTGCACTACCACTCAAAAAAGAATAAATCTTTGTCATCACAAAGCTTTGAGTGATTCAATCAATGAAAGCCAGTACCGGCTTCCAAGCATCCTTTACGTTTGCAGATTACCCGTTAAATTTGCATATTAACTTGTATCGCACATTTGCATTTCTTTCAGGCAAATAGACACCCTAGAAGGAAGGCTTGTTTAGCGGTCTGTGCGGCTTCGGTTTCATAGCACAAGAGATTCACTGAATGACTCTTCAGCTGAAGCATTTAAACTGTCAGAATTAACCGTCCCAGGACAGTTGTCTTTTTACAAAACGCAGGGGAACGGTTTTTCATAAATCAAAAAATTATGGACACACGTGCCCCTCCGATCCCACCTACTTCGACCTCTGGATGAGATTAATTCAAGCATTCATCCATCTCAAGGACTTGCATCACTGTTATCTCAAAAAGTCCACTCCAGTTCTGATCTTCCAAAAAAGACACTATGCTTAAAAAAAACGTAAGTAATTTTACATAGCAAGGTAATGTGACCTCCTTTAAGAACTAGAAGAGTCTGTCTTTACTAAGCAAAGTTAACTCAATTTAGCAACTTGCATTATTCTCTAAAAAGCATCCTCTGATCTCTAAAAGTTAAATACACACAAATAAGTGTTATCGTGTTTATGATGCTATAGAGTCAGACATTTTTCAATCACCTATTCTTTCCAATACAGTGTTTTGATGTCAAGTCACATCATATTTATCCAAGTTAATATTTCAACTCTGCACCTCTAGGTGGAGTCGTGTAAAAATAAAGCGATCCTGCGCACGCGACCCTTAGAGCAGTAAGTCAGCAGACCAACCAATCACTTCCACTTTAAAAAGCATGCCGACCTCCCTTGCCAAATTAAAGATGAGTTTATAAAAACTGCAACTGCATTAGTGTTTCTTCATGGCATGTACCCAGTGTGAAAGGTAAATATAACACTCTTGGTTCTCCCAGGGCTCTCTGGCATCACTCAGACATTAACACAGTCTCACTTTCTGGTATTGCCAAACAACCACACCCATTCCCACTAGTTGCTCTCACATGCAGGCCTTCGGAGACACCTTTAACCACAGTTTCTAGGAAAAGCTGCAGAGGTAGCAACACACTGTTCTGCCCAAAGTTCTTGTACATCACTCAAACATTTTAACACAGTCTCAATTTCTGGTATTGCCCAACAACCACACCCATTCACGCAGGTTGCTCTCACATGCAGGCACTCGGAGGAGCCATTACACACAGTTTCTAGGAAAAGCAGAGGCAGCTTTACACATTGGAAATTTATGGCTCAGATCATATGTTCCTGAAAGTCAAACTGCCAGCGTATGGTCTGCGCAGTTTCTGCGTTAACCAGCATGGAATTATTCGACGAGCTGCAAGAATAGTCAGTGATTCAAAGTTGGCTCTGGTAAAAACTGTTTATTAGTCCTTAACAATTAGGCAACGCCCCTATTATTGTTCCGAGTACATTTCCAGGAATTAACCATACTATCGGTTAGTACTGTACCTATTTTACTTATAAGCCTTCTGGCAGCAGGTTTAAGTACCCAATGCGTTTCCTAGAAGCACTACACTGATTTTTTATTCCCACCACCTTTAACGTATTTATATCATATTCACTCAGACATTTAATTTTCTCTAGTATCTTCTATAGGTCTCTTCTTTTCTACATCACACAAACTAAGGGCTACATGTATCAAAATTGTAAATTGAGAATACCGAATTGCGAATCCCTGAAAATCGCAAGTAGGTAATCACAATTTACAATGTATGAAACTCAAAGAGCGATTTGTAAGGGGTCGTAAATCGCACTACCTCATTAATATCAATGAGGTAGATAGCAATTTGTGACCCCCCCCTAGGAATCACTAAAATCACGGGGATGGTGGCCTGCTAGGGTCAGCAGACCACTATGTCTGTGACTGCTTTTGAATAAGGCAATTTTTTTGTTTTGTTTTATGTAGCCCGTTTTCTTTAAACATTTTTCAAGAGCTGGCAGTGGTCCCTGGGACCACTGCCTGCTCTTAAAAAATGCAGTTACAAACATTCATAAAGGGGAAAGGGTCCCTTGGGGACCCCTTCCCGTTTGCAAATGGGTTACCACCTACTTGAATTAGGTGGTACAATGCAAATGTTTTGCGACCACATTTTGGTCACAAAACATTCCTACATACTGATGCGATTCAGTATTAGGAAGGGACTCCCCTTCCTAATAGTGAATCGCAAACCCATTTAGCGATTCGGTAACAAGTCGCAAAATGGGTTTTGATAAATGTAAAAGGCCTTTTTAGCGTTCGCAAACTACCAATTCTGCAAATCGACCCGTTTACGAACACTAAATAGCTTGATACATGTAGCCATAAGTCTTCACATGAGTCAAGATGCACATCTCGTTCGATACAGCAGTAGACTGTTACACAAAAGCTTTCCAAATGAAATTAATGTTGGGAGAGTATGCAGCCTTGGGAGCTTTTGTACGTTTAAACTAAAATGTGCATTAATATTAGTCACTCTGCACATTGATACGCATGGACATCGATACACCCATGTATATTGATATGGAGCTATTGCAATTGAAACAAATGGATTAGGATGCATTAAAGTGAGTTTTCTAGCTTAGGGTAACTAAGCCCCGGTTAGGCCTTGACGCCAACTTGCTTAAAATGGATGCCATATTCATTCTATGTGTAAATTTCTCACTTAACACTTCATGAAGCAAGTTGTGAATTATTTATTTCTGAATGACACCGTTCTTGAAGAGCCCCCTTGAGGAAACATTTGGTACAATATCCAAGGTCTTTCCTGCCTGCATGCATGCTGTACTACATTCATTCACAAGGGGTCACTGTAGTTTATATAACTAGTTTGTTCTAACACCTCCTGACGACATTAGGTCCGAAGGAGCAAATCAATATTTATGTAGTGGGTTAGTGCTAAGGTGGTAGGGTTATGTGACATTTTAAAATGTGATTTGTTAAAGCAATGACCATGCCATGCGGACTTTGAAGTTCCTGTAATTCCTATGCAAGGAAATGGTTTATAAATCCTTAAATTTGGGATGAGCCAAAGACCTTTCCCGAGCCTCTAGGGATCCTGTCTGATTTCTTAATGATTTTGCTGCACACTTGAAACTTAGCATTTTCCCTGATTTTTTACCATTATTGTACTATTCTCTAATAGATAGCCATCATGGTAAATTAATTCTATGTAGTTTAATGAGTTTATTGCTGAATTTGTATTTTACTATTCCTGTACAGTACTTTTGAATTTTGTAATAAATCTTCAAGGTTTTTAGGTTTCGCCTGGGCCGGAGCTCCTAGCTCCGCCCAGGAGAAATCTTATGTTCCTACAGTGTGGGGCTTAGTCCCGCCTCTGTCTCTCATTGGCTAGCTCCATAAATGGAGGCTAGCCATTTGGAGACAGAGGCTGTCAATCACGCTTTCCCCTGAAAACGCGATTCGGGGGCGTTTCCGTGTCTTTTTTTAAGTCACGCCCTCTCCTCTTCCCATTGGCTGGAATTTTACCTTCCAGCCAATGGGAAGGGGAGAGCACGAAAAACACGCCCCCGAATCTGCTGCCCGGGACACCCCCGTGACGTCATTTCCCGGGCCGCGCTGTGATTGGCTGCCGGCCCGGGACCGGACTTGTTTTTGCCTGAGCCTACCGATCAGGTTTGGGCTTATTTTACTGTCAACATAAAGCATTCCGAGACATAGGTAGAGGGTGCGGCCATCTTGGAGTGTTCGTATTTTCTGGGCTTAATATAGAGAATTGAATTACATGCGACGTCTCTCTTCCGAATCTGTTTGTAAATGAATGGAAAGTTACCCTAAATGAATTCATGATGAATAATGTACGTGTTTTCAGCAAGCCGCTGCATGCGAAATCTCGATACTTTTTACCGCTGCTGTGCTAATCTAGTAGCATAGTGGTCGACGGGTTTCACTTTTTAAAAGTAGCACAGAAAATTCTTCAATACTCTTTTCCCCTATTGGAATAGTGAAAGCTGTCTGTTCACCACCAACTTCTGCTCGTAGCGGAACTATTCTGAGTTCCGTGTTTCCGGCCGGACCGGATATGCACAACTCCACGCCAGAGTCTCTCCATTGCTTCACATGTGGGTTTCTTTTTCTGAAGGATGGCAGTGCAGCAGAACGAAAACGTGCTGCAGAAGTGCCTAAAGAGCCTTAAGGTAGCCAGTGCCCGACCCGAGAGGTTCCTAAGGTGAGACCTAAACGCAGTACTTATAACATATTTCATGTTTACAGTTCCATCAGTCAAAGTGCTGGTTAGGAGCCTATGTGTAGCACAACCAAGCATTTGCAGTGCAGTCGTTCTCTCTTCCGAATCTGTTTGTAAATGAATGGAAAGTTACCCTAAATGAATTTATGATGAATAATGTACGTGTTTTCAGCAAGCCGCTGCATGCGAAATCTCGATACTTTTTACCGCTGCTGTACTAATCTAGTAGCATAGTGGTCGACGGGTTTCACTTTTTAAAAGTAGCACAGAAAATTCTTCAATACTCTTTTCCCTGCCGAAATGTTCCATAAAAAGGAAGCGTTTTTCTCAGAATAAAAAGCATCAAATGATTATTAACGCTCTCTGCACCCCACCCCCTAACCCTGCTCCGGCCGAGGTGTCCTGGAGTTTGGCGGCATTAATATCTGGAGTGCGCGGCGCCCTCGGCTGCTCTTCATTAATTAGCCTCCCTGCAGCCTGTCATTAATCATATTTCCATCCTCCGGGGTCACTAGGGGTCCCTGCAGTAACAACTTGCAGTAATTAATAACACACAAAAGGCTCTTTTAACAAAGAAATGAGGTGTGAAAGGTGATTCCATGGAACACGCCCCCTGATGATCTTTTCGGGGACGTATGATTTAATCACACACCTCCCCATCCCGCTCACACAATGGGCGCAGTATCAGCAATGAAAACCAACTGTGTATGTTATTTTCTGAACCAGGATTTTTAGGTCTCGTGGCGATTACAGCGCAACCTGTAGACGAACAATTATGTTGTTTTGTTTTGTTTTAAGTTTCTCTGGTTTGTAACCGAGTCCAGTGCATTAAAAACGAATTAAAGTGGTACCCAGGGCAGCATAGTGGGGCCTGAGGCCCTGGATAATTAAACCAATTAAAACCATCTCCCTCCCTCGCCAACCAAAAATAGCACCTTTAATGTCGCAACACTAACCTTGTCAAGAAATTTCTTTCGAGCAGAAGGCCAACACTGCTTTGTCGTATTGTATTGCATGCGTGTGAATGAAATATGAAGAAGGTGGGAGCTGCTGCTGTACTGTGCTTTCGGAGTGCCATCATCAACACTACCTGAGCTGTGGAAGTGTGCACCACCGCTTGCAGCTCTGGATTGCTCGAGGACCAGTCACAAAAGGAAGGTGCACTTCGTTGTGTGCATGTGAAATTATTCTATTAGCTGTGCACGCATGTGGTTGGATATTCAGAATATGCCTATACAAATAGGGTTGGAATTGTGGATGGACGGACTTGTATAGGGCAGTGAAGAGTGGTGTTGTGGTTGTGGTTGATTGTCAGCTGAACCCCTTCACCGCAGTGATAGTTTGAAACACGGAGGTCAGTGGTTTTGCTTGGCTATTTTCTTGAAACTAAAAGAAGATTAACAGTGTGCGTTGGATCCAAAATATTTAATTCTAGCCCCTCATTCTCATGTGTGTATGGCAGGGGCAGCACATGGAATGATATGCGATATTATGTGCACATCCCTCACGTCAGCACATAGGTAGAGTTCAGCTCACTGACACGATATGCACATGATAGGTAGACTGTGATCCTTCAAACGCCTTCATCTGGCCTGCATGAAGTCAGTCCATGGCAAGACGGGGATAATAGGGAAGGGGGGCAATTAGGGTGTGAATTTGATAATTCTGTGTGCTCTGAAACAGCAGGACTAGCCAGTTGAATTTACAAAGCCAGTAGATCTGGGATTGGCTACCATCCTAGTGGCTTTTGCAATGCTTTTTTGTCGAGTTGGCAGACTCAGCTGAGAGGTCAACAACTGAATGGGTGCGTGCGAAGAGTCAGTTAGCCTGTACTTTTGCCACTACACCAATTCAAAGTTTAAATTTTTTTGGGGATGCAATGCATTGTCATATACAATGCCAAAAACTCAAACTTTAATGCTGCGAAACCTATTGCATTGTAAATGCTTGTTCTACATTTTAATCTCAATGTCCCTTTTTGGGTCAGTCCTCCTGTTTTTTACTGTATTTTGAAATGCTGTTTTGACTCTGTTATATAGGGTCATGTGCCTCATAGATTTTGAGATTAACACCATCCCCGATCCACCCAATATTTGGGCATGCCATTTTAATGCAAATTCGCTACGGCTCTGCGCCCCAAACAAGCATGAAGAAAAAAGTAGCACGGCTAAGAGCGAGTAGAATAGTGTCACAGAAAGTGTCAATGAAAAGGTTAAACCTGTCTCGGCTCAACCCACCAAATCTAAGATCTGGAAAAGGGACATGAAGAACCTTAACCCCAACTCCCTGCCTCCCCACCTCACCAATAGCCTCCTTCTCCCTCCTGGCACCTCTGATGTTCAATCACTGACTGACCACTACCTCGACTCTATGAATTCAATAATCAATGAAGCCGCCCCACTGCAACTAAAGAGAGTCTCCACCAAGATCTCGAACCCTTGGTATGATGGCAGACTCAACGAAGACAGGCGGGCTATGCGAATGGCAGAACGCACATGGAGATCAGTCCCCTCATCGCGGCATCGCAAAATACTTAAGAGCAAGAGAAATGCCTACTTTAGGAAAATAAAGCGCGCAAAATCTGATTTCTTCAGCCTCCAGCTGGACCAAGCAAAAAACAGACCAAGAAAGCTGTTTGAACTAGTCAAAACTCAAACCAAGACGCAACCCCTACTCTCAAACGACTCAACAAACATCATCCCACACTGTGAAGACTTTTCTGCCTTCTTTAAGCTAAAGACCGACAACATAAGGAATGACCTCCTTAATGATGTAAGACGATACCCGAGCATCACCAAACTGCCCGACACCCAACCTAAAAATAACGCTTCCTGGTCGTCTTTCGAAACCTACTCTGAAGAAGCAATACACAAACTGCTCGGCTCCTTGAAGCCTTCTAATCACCTCACAGACCCATTACCTGCCAATGCTGTTAGAGACTTCACCCCCGTGCTTCTCCCACTCTGGACAAAAATCATTAACAGCTCCCTTCAGCAAGGTCTCATTCCAGACTCCCTCAAAGTGGGGCAAGTCACGCCCATACTCAAGAAACCGACAGCTGATCCGGCTGACTTAAACAACTACCGCCCTATCACCAATATCCCCACTTTGGCCAAGCTGTTGGAAAAATGTGTGCAACTCCAACTAACAAAACACATTGATCAGTTCGAACTCCTCGATCCTCACCAATCAGGCTTCCGAGCGAAACACAGCACGGAAACGGCCATGACACACATAATTGATGATGCCCTCCAAATCCTGGATCGCAACGACTCCTGCCTCCTCATTCTCCTGGACCTCTCCTCAGCATTCGACACGGTCAAACATGAGAACCTATTAGAGCTCCTAAATACCAGAATGGGCTTATCCGGGACTGTACTCAAATGGTTCACTTCCTTCCTTCACAACCGATCCCAGAAGTTCAAGATTAACAACGTGCTGTCCTCTCCAGTGCCAGTAGATTTAGGCGTCCCACAAGGATCTTCCCTCTCACCCACGCTGTTCAACCTCATCATGGAACCACTCGCTACCCTGCTCCAGGCATCCAATGTACACTTCCACATGTATGCCGATGACACTCAACTATACCTAAAGGTACAATCCCCGGAAGATATCAAACTCCTGAACTGCACACTTAGGAACACCCAATCTTGGTTGGCCGACAATCACCTCAAACTAAATGCATTGAAAACTGAGTTCCTCCTGATATCACCCCCTGCGAAAATTACCACCACCCAAATCTGGCTCAATCACCTAACAGCATTCAATGTCCAACCCACCATCGTGGACTCTGCGAAGTCCTTAGGCATCACACTTGACGCAAAGCTCAATATGCAACAGCACATTAGCAAGGCAACGAAAGGAGCTAACTTTCAAATCAACACTCTAAGGAAACTCAAACCCTTCCTCCCAGCCAAGGACTTCCAAACTGCTGTACAAGCACTAGTCATCCCCCGCATAACTATGGAATTGTGGCCCTCAGCGGTCTCCCTCAAGCAACAACAGCACCCCTAAGAGCCTCCCTAAATGCGGCCGCGAGACTCATTTCGGGCTCAAGGAAACACTCTCATATAACCCCTGACCTGAAATCGCTGAAATGGCTTCCCCTCGAAGCCAGAATACAACTGAAAATTGCGGTTATGACACACTCAGCCATACACCACAAGGCTCCCACCTACCTCACTCAAAAGCTGACTATATCAGGAGGTTTGAGATCCAATAGAAGTACTAAAAGTCTGCTCCTGAAACCTCGCAGATTCCGTAAGGAAAAAACCTACAAGCGCTCCTTCTCAGGAATGGCACCGAGGATCTGGAATGCACTCCCTCCTGAAACGAGGATTATCTCCTCCACTGTACTCTTCAAGAAAGAAGTGAAAGCCATCCTTATGGCCAAGTTTACATGATCCACACTGTTGCTGCTCAGAGTCTATGCACCGATCTTGTAACGTTGGATAATTAGTGATCCATTAACTTTCTGTTCATGACCTATTGACCTCTTGTGCAGTTGGATCATAGACCCTGCACCGTACTATAGTATTGTCTTTTAAGTGTTTACTGGTATCCACTGATCTCCATGGCAGCTGGATCAGAGTCTCTCTGCACCACCCTATCCTAATGTCTATTTGAATGTTTAATATTATCTCTAGACCTGTATTGTAGCTAGCTCAGACTCAGCACTGTCTTATATTTTTGTCTATTTGAGTGTTCTCTGCTACCTCATGATCTCTATTTTAGTTAGATCAAAGACTCTACACCACCTTATTCTACTGTCTAGCTGAGTGTTTACCTGTATCTTATTGCACATGATTGTTATCCTATTATGCTACCGTGCACTATACTGTACCCAATTACTATGTCTACTCACCCTACTGTGAAGCGCTCTGATATCTGTTAAGATCTTGTTCGCGCTATATAAAACTTTGAATAAATAAATAAATAAATAAATAAAAGCAGGATGATTAATGGGATGGATGACAATACGAACCAAGAGAATGCAATCAGGAGTTTGTAAGAGACTCGCTAAAGTCGGTGGATGATCTGATGTTAAAGTGGTAATCCGAGGATAGACTGGAGGATTGATGAGTTTCACAAGCTATGTTGAAGATGAGAGTAGCAGGTTGGTTGTTATAAAGCTTAGGCAGCCAAAAAATCTAATTGTGTTCCAAACCAACTGATGTATTGTTTCCATATTCATCAGGACAAGGTTGAACAGACACATACAGTGAGGTGGCAATCTGTTGTGGGAAATTTTCTAGTGGTTTTGGTAATTCACTGTGCACTTATTCTCCCCTCCCCAAATGCTTGCAGGTGCAGAGGCAACCAGGCGCTAGTTACCCATCACCGGGTCCTATAGCTTTGAAGAATCAGGAAACCCGGAACAACAGATTCAAAGATATGGAGTCTCAGCCAAGAGTAAAGCTATGAGATCTAGCCTCCATAGTGATGACTAGAGGCAAGGGACATATAGTGGGTTCTTACCCTGTATGATGCATTTAGGTGTTGACTGAGCCTTTAATATTCCCAGAGGACTTCTACAGCATCACGCTTAGGCATCGGTGGGGCCTCCATGCACTATATAGAGAAACTGTCCTCTTTCCATACACAGGAACACACTTTGTGTATATGAAGAGAAGGATTTCTGCTTCTGGCCCCCCAGACAAGCATCACAGGTGAAGATTTAAAAGGAGGTAGTGAATCAAGTGGACTTCTGGTGCCTACTGGATGACTTCCAAGGAATGGAAGGAGAAGCACATTCTTCTATGCAGTTCTGGGTGAGTGAGGCGAGGCTGCAAGGGAAGTGCAACTCGTCAAAGAAATTGCCAACATTTATGGTTGTGGGAATGATGATTCGGGAACGGAAAACAAAGAATGGGGCAATAAGGTGGATTCATGGTTTTCTTGTGCTGGGAATGGGGGGTGGGGGGGGAGACTTATCGTGCCATAGCGACTTGCGATTGGAGTCTAGAGATCTTCCTGGAGAGAAACCACTTTCAAGGGGCACTGCACCACAGTATCACATCTAAGACACCTATGTGAGAAACAGAAACATTTAAGTATTCTCAGTAACTGCATTACAATATGGAGAAATGTGTACTAGTACTGAACCCTTTTTGTTTTCTTACTGTGTTTTTTCTTGCCTTCCTTAGCCATCTTTCTTCTAGGGGTGGACTGATGTTGTCTCTTTAGGCTGGAGGGTCTGGAGCACTATCCAGGTCAAAGCGATACCTTGGTGCCAGGACAGGACTTGATAACCATCACAGATGGGTTGATATTACTGTAAAATGGGGGAAGATGAATGTTAAAGGGACTTTTCGCCCACTACATTCTCCCGTTTACGGATGTCAATCCAAAATCAGAACGTCTTAGTTCGTTCCATTCAGGAAAACCACTTTGTCAAAGACAATTCAGTCTTTCAGGAGTGTGAATCTGATGAGTTCATTACACCAAACAAGACTATAAGGAGATGGGTGGAGTGGTGCTAGAGTCCCCGATAAGAAGTCAATAGAGTGAATGAAGGCACTGTACGATTCCGCGCAGAGCACTACAGCCTGTGCAGCTAAGTCTGCCTGATGTACAAAACCCTCTTTTTGTTTCAATTACACTGCATCAGTTGTGGGACATTACTAAGCCAAATTGATAATCAATGGTAATTGCCTAATCATGTATCATCTTAGGAAGTCTATGGTTCTCTCCTCCTCATTGGAGCAAGGTGTTCACCCCGCCTAAAGCGATATGTATCCAAGGATGTGCAGTAAAAAGGCCTTACTTAACATTTACATAAATAAAAAGTTATTCTAGTAGAATAGAATTCAATTTTTGCACAGACTTTCTCCACACGGCAGAAAGACCAGTTTCATTAGCATTCTTTAAGCTGGTTATAATTATCGATCCTGGCGATTTACTTCAATAACAAGGATAGCAGCCATCCAGGGATAACACACCCAGTCCCTGGGGTTGCCTTCTAAAAAACGGAAAACATTTAACGAAAGCAGCTTATGTTCATAAAGTGACAAGTGCAGTTAGAAGAAAAAAAAAAGAATACAGTTTCTGATGTGGATAACTTAAGTGTGGGCGGGCAGTGGTCCCCTGCACAAGGGGAAGGGATCCAAAGGCCCAGTCGCAAAACTGCAACACTTGCTCTTGAATCAATATCTGGTAGCAGATTTTATGGCAGGCTTCAGAATCTCCAGATCAGGGACCTGCAGTCTTTTAATTACAAAGAGCTACTTCTGATAAATGAAAACCACCCCAAGCTACTAGCAAATATCACTAGTGTACCAAAAAGGGAACACATCAGACAGAATAACTTTGGTACCCATCCCTAAGGAGGATTACCAATAGAGGCCACCTTTGTGTCTGACAGTGGTATTAGCAGTAAAGTCCTTAAACATTTTCTCAACATAAAATGTCTTTATATGAAGTTAAATGAAATGACAGTCGGAGCAGTAAATGCTCTCTGGCACCAAGGAAATAATGTTTTGCCAACTTAACATGAATTATCATTCAACTATTAGCTAGAACTACATTTTTTAACACAATCTTCTTGTATCCAAATAGAAACGTTTCCGTTTCTGAAAATATATACATTTTTCTATCAAATTCATGGTTTGCAATTTTGGCCATGTACTGTATTTTCATTGTAGCGATTTCCACCATAGTATCAAGAAGGCCCACAGTAAGTCATAAATGGCCGCCATTAACTAAGGGGTGGACATTAAGATGTAAAATATGGCCACCATTAGACTAGGATCACCATTATAAAAGTGGCTGCCTACTTTATGGCAGAAATGTCCATCACTGTGCCGAAGATGAGCTCTACATTCCATGGGGAGAGGGGAAGTTCAGACATTGCTCGTGGACTTGAATATCAGGGAATACCAAGAAGGAGGAACACTCTCTGCCTAAGGGTTCTCCCCCACTATCTTCACTAACAAGCACATACATAGAGGTATACAAATGAACGCACACACAGATACATTTCTCCACAGACTGTAACGCACTTGCATGTCTCCAGTCCCTAAGACCCTTGGGTATTAGGCTGCTTTCACACTCGGTTCTCACACTTGCGAGGTTCCTGCCGTTCTGCAATCAAACTGTCCAACTTTTATTGCCACTCTTGTTCCTTAGCACCGTACTTAACACATACAGGGTGGCTGACAGCACAAGGCCCTGCATCATCTCTAGTCCACCTTGACCAAAAGTGACTGCGCATGTTGCAGACTCCCACACTGTCAGTCACAATGTGATGAGCACAGAACCCTGCCACTGGCTAGGGTGACTGATGCTCAAGGGGCAGCACTGGTTCCTGCACTGCTTAGCTCCAGACCCTCTGAATGCGGTACTGGTCTGCGGTTCCAGACCATATCCAGGATCAACTCATTGGAGACCCTTGCTCCAGATGATGATGCTTACTTAGAAGCCATGTGCTCAATCTGAGCGACTTTAGGAGAGGTGGAGAAAACCGCTCACCATATGTACTGAGACAGTCTTGCCTTAAGGGAAGACTAATAGCATCCCTTAACAAGTGGGTATAGGATGGGTGAGAACCAGACTTGGCACGGAATGTCTTGTCCCACAAAAACATTTGGGTAGTCCTTTATTAATGAACGACTATTGCTCAGAGGAGAGCCACAAGCAAGGCACGGACAAAATGTTACATTCAGCCCAACATGTACCCATCACTTGGAGATCGTAGACTGTTTATCCATGTGGAAACAAATTGCACTCCTCGCTCAAAGGTGCTGGAAAGTAACCTACGTCAGAACATCAGTAGCCTTGATTAAGGTCTTGAGGATTGCCTAACTCGGATCACATTTGTGGGAAATGATGATACCTGCTCCAGCGTTTTTCTTTTTAATTCTGAATCCCTGCAGTGTGGAAGAGCAGTCCCAAAGCCTGGGATTCCACTCATATGCTGGAAGTTGACAGTTGCACACAATGAGTTTACCCACCCACGTTTATATAAGTAAACTAGGGCTGTGCTGTTGTAAGTCACCATCATCATCATCATCATCATCTTTTACCCGAGCACAGGGACGAAATCTTGCAATGCAGGGACACCACTTTTAACTCTACTAGTCCACATGTTGTGACAACTCTTATTTGTGCCACAAGGCAGGGAAGAACCATTCTCCGGATGATGGCTATTTGCTTACTTGTTGGGTCGAGAGAAAGGCCTTGTAATGGTGCCTTGCTTACTCAATAACTGGATAATTGAAGGGGCGTTGGGTTTTGGAGCTGGCTTTCAAGCGCTGGTGCTCACCAGGGGTCACTTTTGCCCTACATACCTAGCAGTCAGATCTTTCGAGACCTCATTCATATAGCTGTACAGTTAACAAGCTTGAGCCAGATTGTGTCCTTCCTGGTGGATAAAGTGCAGAATAATGTAAACTGCAACATTTACATGAGGCCCTTCATGCATAGCTTAAAATCAGACCGCTGCAGAACACTCTGCACAAGCTGAAATAAGCAAGCGGCTAGAAAGTTAAAAAAACAAGCATTTGCAATGCAATAGGTCTCGCATATACAAGAGTTTTGTAAATGCAACACCTATTGCATTACAAATGCTAGTTTGTGAAAATGCCCATGCAGCACTTTAACTTTAATGTCGGCTGAGCCCCTTTCTTTAGATTAGCCGTGTCTAAAGAATGGGGCGTAGTCACCATTGAAGTGAAAATGCAGTATGGGGCGCTTTTACAAAAAAAAGCATTTGTCAAGTTGACAAACAAATGCTTTAATTTGTAAAGGCACCCCCATACAGCGCTTTCACTTTAATGGCTGCCACCCCGCATTCTTTAGACACGGCTCGTCTAAGGTAAGGGGCGCATCCGACATTAAAGTGTATATGCGGTATGGGGCAATCATCTTTTTTTTAAATTAAATAAATAGTAAAAAAAAAAACTCAAGCAGCAGCTTTTGGAGCTGCTAGTAAAGCAAAGGCACGGCTGCACTATCAGCGTGGCGTGCGGTGCTATGTAAAAAATAAAATAAAGCGTTGCAGGAGTGTGCAGGAGAATACCATTAAACGAAATAGTGCTTGGAGGCTGTAATTAAAGCCTACCGAGCAACAACATATCTGAAAGGGGGTGTCCTTATGGAAGGTTACAAATGAAGACAAGGCAGTACTAAGGAGAAACTACTCGCCTATTGACCAATCAGAAGACGGTGTTTACGAAGGACAGTGACATAAGTCAATGAAAAATATGGGCGGGGAGTGGGTAGGGCTTCTAGTCCATACTCAAATACAGCATTCTTTGCATTGCAGCGCATGCGCTGCCCGGGCTCGACCTAAAAAGTACAGGCCAGAGGATCTATAAATCGCTATCGTCGAGACGGAGAGAAGCAAGTTCTAATCTACCACAATCATAAGAAAAATGGAGTTACACACCAGCCCAGGGCGAAGGTAACGGAGTCCTACTTGATATCCATCATTAAAAGTTAAGAAAAAAAGTTCCCTCACTCATCCTTCTTCTCTCTCCACTGGGTGAGGGGAACCACAGGTTGAGAAAATGGGTGTAGGCGAAACTCCGGCAATAGAAGTAGGAGAAAAAGACCGTCTAGAAACAGCTACCCATATAAGAAACGCCCACAAACTTTCCATGAAAGTTGTTTTACCGAGAATGAATCTTAAAACAATGAAAAACCTCATAGTGGTTCATAAAATGTTGATAGCATGATTTAACGAACCATCTGTAAAAAAGAATATGCAAAAACTATGAATATTTGAACGCGGTTGGAAAAACATCGGTGACTTTCTTGAAGTTAGGTTTAGTCGTGGACCAATGGATATGAAGAGCAACAACCATTGTTTAATAGTGATTGATCCTCAGTCTCCTTTAGGTCTGCTCTCCTTTCCTGTATCCACTTCTTAAGGAAACCTCTTAATCATTTTTAGGATGACTTGACAAGCAGATAGTAGCTACTTTTAATACAGGTGGTTTGTTTTTAAAGAATGCACATTTGTGGAAATTACATGCAGATTCTCTGGGAAATTAAACAAGATTGCAGCTGCCTAGCATGGAGCAGGAGTGCAGGCCCTGATTTCAGTGGTCCTGAATCGATCTCAGCACCAAATGTAGCTGAAAGAATCACAAGATGTCCCAAATGTTAGACATTCTTTCATTCCAAATGTGCCAAGTCAGTAGGCGACATCCCTTGGGCAAGCTATGTGACTATCCCCCAGATTCATCAAGAACACATTTTGCTAATCCTTAATAGCGAAAAATACCGATTCGCTATTAAGGAATAGCAAAATGCTATGCATCAAGATATCACTAAAAAAATAGCGATTTCTAATAATTCCTTAATTGCGACTCGCAAATTGCGAGTCACAATTAAGGAATATCTCTCCATTCATTCCTATGGGCCTAGAGGCCTATAGGAATGAATGGGAAGACAATCTCAATTTGCTAATCGCAATTAGCGATTCGCAAATTGAGATTGCGATTTCAAGGGTGCAGGGGTGTCCAAAGGACACCCTGTTGCACCCCTGAAATTGATGTGAGCACATATGTTGCGCACACACATGCCCTTAAGGCATGTGTGTGCGCAACATGAAACTTTGAAAAATGCACTTGAGTGCATTTTTTAAAGTTTCTGCAAATTACCATGAAGTTGTACTTCATGGTAATTTGCGTGCCCTAATAGCGAATTTGCTATTTTTATCACTTTCATGCATTGCATTTAAGGAATCTCAATTTGAGATTCCTTAAATGCAAAGAATAGCAATTTAGCGAATTCTTAATTAGCGATTTTTGCATTTGGGATGATGCATCTCAAATGCATAAATACCGCTCGCAAAGGGCCAGATTCTCAGAATCTGGCCCTTTGCGAGCGGATTTTTGTTTGATGAATCTGGCTGTATAGGTTTGTGTGTTTCAGTTATCACCGCATGGCTGTTTGGGAATATAATACTAACACTTTCAACATCTAGACACCCTGAGGTTTCTATTGCTTGTTATCAGATCTCTCTTGCTCCAATTGGCTGTTGAGAGTCCACATTGAATATGGAGTTTGTGTTTCTTCCTCATAAATTTCCATCAAGCGTTTCACTTTGGCCTCACTTTTCCATGAAAAGATCAATTGGTCTGGTAAGCCTCTTTTTCATCAGAGTGCCAGGGCATAGTTGGCAATGGGGTCCTGGTCTCCCCTGCAGAGAAATGGGGGCTGCTGAGATGGAAAGGTCCACTGCATGGTAAGAGACATGTACCCCTGCCGAGTCCCCAACTGTACATATTGTCTGGATCCCCAATGCAGATTTTTTTTGTCATAGGCAAACTTTGATCATACATGTGCGCCATGAAATAGGCCTGTATCATGGATTGTGGTCTTGTTGGACCGGTCGGGGTGTCCAAAGCGCTGCCCTCATAGTGGTGGAAGACTAATGCCTTCACCAGGAGTGAAGCAGCAAGAGCACGGTCATGGCAGCATACCATGTAGTGATCAGTACTAGTCAACATGACTTATTTTTACCCTGTGTCACTGGAGTGAGGCATAGAGGATCACTCCCTGTTTTAAAGTTTAAAGTTCAGCTGCTGTGTACTTAACCCATCCCAGGCCTAGATCATGTAGATGTGGAAGGTGCTGAGGCATGCATGCTTGCAAGAAGTACACTACGCAAGGGGTGAAGTGTGGTACTGTGTGAGCATGGTAAATGCATGCACGCTGGCAGAGAAGGCTGCAGTACTGAACAGTGTGCACAGACAGAATGAGTTTGCTGCATGTACTTATACTTGTGGTGTCATAGTACAGGAGGATAACAGTGCTGTGCACTATCTGTGCTGTGGATGTGCCAGCACTGGTACATTACCTGGAGGACTTTGGGATGCCCAGGCCTGCTCGGTGGAAAACATTAGGAGTACAGAAATCCCCCAGATAGATTAGTGTATTGCTGTAAGCTGGAAGGGACAAGCATTGGAGGATGGGAGAGCCAGGGTCTCTCTGTGCATTTCATAGGGCTCTTTAATTCAATGAAAGATCATGAGGAAGGGGCTTGTGTACATCTTAAGAAGAGAGAGAGAGAGAGATAGGGCTAATAAAGGAATCAAAAAGAGTATGGCCGGGAGCCTAGGATTAACTTATTGATGCATATATCACTGTGGTTGACATCCAGGTGTAAACTCTGGCCACTCCCATGAATCTGGTTGTGGGTTAATCAGCTTCGGAGTCCTACCTGCTGTGACAGACATCCATTAGGAGGAAAAAGAAAGAGAAAAGATGTCCATTTCAAAGAAACAGAACCCCCAACATAAAACTTCAAAGACTCAGACACTAATTACATTTTGTGTCTGGAAAAGGACTATAAATAGGGGAGTTTGAGACCCCAAATGTTGTTATCGGCCAAACACCCAGACGTGCTGTGTGAGCAGGAGAAGCTCCACAAGGTTTCTGCCTGTGACCTGGACTGAGGGCCAAGGCCTGTTAGTCTCCCTGCTGGGAGAGGAGACATCACCCAGGGAAAGCAAGACCACCTGCCCTGGAGGATGGAACACCAGCGCCTGCCTGCTCGCCATGACCAGTGAGTCCTGTGTGGAAGAGGAGAACGTTAGAAGGAGCAAGATCCAGGAGGGAACCCTATCATGAGGACTCCCTGCGCGAGGTGTGCGGAATCAGTCCTTGCACCAATAGGGCCATAGCCCATGTGCTGAATTGATTGTGCAACCCCCATGTGCCAGGAGGGGCCACAGGAGATGCTGGGACCAAGGGTTCAGGATGTCACCATGGACCAAGAAACTGGTGTTGTAACCAAGGCCGGTCTGGACTGCACCGCAACGCATACTGCAAACTGCACCGAAGGAAGGCCAAGGATTAAAGGACATTGCAGATGCTCCATAGGAGCAAGGAGATCATCCTTCTCCCCCTGAAGGGAAGTGTGACTAACCGTGAGATCACATGAGCGGGAACAACCCGTTTTGCTAGAACCAGCCGGAAAGAAGGCTCACAGAAGAGAGCCTGTGCATGGCGGTTGCTGCCCCTGTGACTGCGTGCAGCCCAACTTTATCCGGAGCAGAAGTTCTCTGAACCGCTGAGGTGTTTTATACTGCCACTGCGTGTAAGCCATGAACTGGGCATTTGGGGCCCCGGTGGACATATTGAGATTGGTAGTGTGACCCCATAGAGTCTTGTGACTGAACTTCTGAAAGGAGTCAGAGGGGAGAACTGTTGAGTATGGCCTAATAGTTTACATTACCTGGATGTAGCCAGCAGTGAATGGAGAATAACATGGAATCCATTGCATTAAAGTTATTGGGACAGAGTGGCCTGACAACTACAAAAGGTAAAATCTCAAGGAGGATTGTGTTATTGCTTTTGAATGTTGTTTACTTTTACATGTGTAGAATTAGAATTAAAATACTTATTTTTATATAAAAACAAGTATTTGACAGGACATTGACTTATTGTTTGCGTTCCTTGCACATTGAGTTATGAGCAGTGTTCAGTGACCTGTATCTGTGCTTCCTCCGAAGGAGCCTTGACTGCTCGTCTGATGCTACCTAACTGAGAGTCAGGTGCATAAGAGGAGCTTGTCGCAGTTGAGCTGGATCCATAGTATGTCGGGTCACAGGAGAGATATATATATATATATATATATATATATATATATATATATATATATATATATATATATATATATATATATATATATATATATATATATATATATATATATATATATATATATATATATATATATATATATATATATATATATATATATATATATATATATATATATATATATATATATATATATATATATATATATATATATATATATATATATATATATATATATATATATATATATATATATATATATATATATATATATATATATATATATATATATATATATATATATATATATCCATCCCTCCCTCCCTCCCTCCCTCCCTCCCGGGGAGTGTCTACCGCTCTAAGTTTGACAGAGACACTGACACCTATTTATTCCTTTAATCTTGGATTTCCTTCAGAACTGACTGGCTTACACCAATGGGCCACGCTAGAACACTGCACACTGGGGTTATCTCCTCTGGCCAAAGCTGCTAAAGTGTCGCAGCGCTTTACAGGCCTCTCTCTGCTACTAGCCAGGAGAATGCTTCAAAGCGCTGGAAATCCTCACAAGCTCCTAGAGCTCCTTCGACACCGTCTGCCATCGCACACTACGCACGGGCCTCTACGACGCAGGGATCTGAGGCAAGGCCCTGGACTGGACTGGACCACCTCCTTCCTCTCCGATAGAACCCAAAGAGTCCGCCTCCCCCCGTTCCACTCCGGAATCACCAAGACCGTCTGCGGTGTCCCGCAAGGATCATCCCTTAGCCCGACGCTATTCAACATCTACATGGCACCACTCGCACGCATCGCCAGACAACACGACCTCAACATAATCTCCTGCGCCGACGACACCCAGCTGATCCTCTCCCTCACCAAGGACCCCCTCACCGCCAAATCCAACCTACACCATGGTATAAAGGCCGTCGCCGACTGGATGGAAGAAAGCCGGCTCAAACTGAACATGGACAAGACGGAGATCCTCATCCTCGGGCGCAACCCCTCAGCCTGGGACGACTCCTGGTGGCCCGCATCACTGGGCACCCCCCCCGGCACCAACCAACCACGCACACAACCTAGGATTCATCCTCGACTCGAAACTCAGCATGTCCAACCAAGTCAACCCAGTCTCCTCCACCTGCTTCTACACCCTCTGCAGATGGATCCCGACAGACACACAGAAAACCGTCACCCACGCCCTCGTCAGCAGCAGACTCGACTACGGAAACGCCCTCTATGCCGGAGCCCCGTCCAAGCTCATCAACAGACTTCAAAGAATCCAGAACGCCTCTGCACGCCTGATCCTCGACTTCCCGCGCCGAGACCACATAACCCCCCACCTGAGAAACCTGCACTGGCTCCCCGTCGACAGAAGAATCTCCTTCGAACTCCTGAGCCACGCACACAGGGCACTCCACAACACCGGCCCAGCCTACCTCAACAACCGGCTCATTCTACGTACCCAACAGGAAACTCCGCTCGGCCGACCTCTCACTGGCCGCCGTCCCACGCATCCTCAGAACCACTTCCAGGGGCAGGTCCTTCTCCCACCGCGCCGCCAAGACTGGGAACAGCCTCCCTCTCTTCCTACGACAAACTGAGGACCCGAAGACTTTCAGGAGTCTACTCAAGACCTGGCTCTTCGACCACTAGCAGCGCCTCCCCCCTTCCCCCACAGCGCCTTGAGACCCTCGCGGGTAAGTAGTGCGCTTTACAAATCCTCTGATTGATTGATTTAGAGACCTGGCGGGTCTTACAATTGGACATGGCAGAAAGGGAAGCGATGTGACGTGAGGAGTATAGGGGCCTACATAAGAAACCAATCTCATTGGATTGGACCACACTACTTGAAAAGTTTTGTGTACAGGAGTAAGGGGGGACGGGATGCGTACCTGGTCAACGACTTGGAGGGGTTCACTGGGTGGGTCCATGCCTAGCACCTAATGCCTGTTCAGCAGTGCGACCCAAATGCCATCACATGGTTATTACTTCTGCTCTGGTATCAAGCATCCTTCTATAAGTGTTCACAGAGGGAGTAGACCACATCTAATCAAATACCTGTGAGGACACACCAGACTCCACATACACCCTATCTATTATAGCTCTATCTACAGCATGACCACCCACTGTTCTTTGGGGTTTGGGACGGGGCGTTTGGGGATTGTTGAACTTCTATTTTGTTGCTACCCTCTTCGGGTATGATTCCCATAATATTCAACACACATGGTGTGCATCTTATACAAATGTTGTGAGCATAAATGTACCAATTATGCAATGCGCTCCGATATGTGTATGTTATATCATATGCCAACTGAAAATGCAATAAAAGGTTTACAAAAAATTTTTAAAAATTGGATTTCCTTAAACCTAGATTTTAAGAAATGTTTTATTTGTTTACGGCAATATGATCAAGGGTAGGACTTCAAGTGATCTAAAATGTGTTCATTTGAAAGGACTTCAGGAGGGCTAACTCTTACCTATTACAATTGTGAAATGTATAACTTGTACTGTTAAATGGAAAGATTTGAGGTGAGATAAAATGAAGGCTGTAAGAGGGATTGACGTTATGCCAGTCTCAAGATATGCATGATTTGAACATAGATCATACAGTAAGTCTGTTACATTCCACTGTGGAAGAAGACCCTTTTCCAGGTAGGTGTAAGTAAGATTTATTTCCAGCCTCCAATAACACTAACTGTCCCAACGCAGCTCCAAGCTTCCATCGCCTTCATTAAAATTGTTTTTCACTTGCTGGCAACTCAGCGGCTCCATGGCAGCAGCAGAGCAGGAATCTGGTGCTGGACATTAGAACCAGCAGCCCTTGATTCCCAACGAGGAGCCATACAGAGCCGCAGGGTCAAGTTTAACAGGAAGACCCGCCTCAAGGTCTCGCCCAGCTTCTAGACAGGATAGGAAGCACAGCCCCATCAGAAGCTGGGACAATGCTGTGGGTCCAGCCCCTGCTGCTCTGTGTGGCTCCTCATTGGCATTCGAGATGCAAAGATGTGCATTCTGACACCCCATTTTATCAGATATACTCCGCTGCCGGAGGAATGCACAGTATGTCTGCTACAATATAAAGGATTGTGCCTATGTTAGGGGTCATAGTTGAACTTCACCTCTCACACGCTCAATCCAGACATCCATCTACTGAGTGATGTGTGTTTAAAACCCCACTCTGCAGCTGGATCACCACTCAGCCCCTTATCCTCCTCCTGTCATCAGGAGTCTGGAGATGAGGCAGAGAAGGCTGACCTGTACACTGCATAGTTCATGTAAACACAAAAGTCAAGTTTGCACGAACACTGCTGAATTTAATTAGTGGGGGTTTGGTCAATTATGTGGCGGCTCACAAGTGGCAGGGCTATGCCCTGAAGCCCCTGAAGAGAAGCTGCCTTTGAGGAACACCCCTTAAGGTTATCCCTGTGACATTAGCCCTTGGTCTTAGTTAAACGCCTCCATTAATTCACATAAAATTGGGAAAGTAGGTAGAACACCACTGAATAATACTTTTTTTTAATATTCTCATGTAACATGCTTGGGCTTTTTACCAACAGTGAGAATAAAATATCTCCTGGATTCAATCATTCCATTGATAATTTTCCTCTAGAAAAGGGTGCTATATTGGATAAATGCAGGACTATTCTTTCCGTTTGAGGTCATGCCAAGAGTGGTTTAGCATTAAACACAACTATGAGACATTAAGTATCGGCAGCATTAATGTAGGAGGAGTCAAATTATGGTGGGATCATTTGGTTGATCCTTTGTCATTTAAAGGATATATACCCCCAGGAAATTCAAATAATTATATGTTAACCTATATATTACGGTTAATTTCACCATCACAAATGAGATTCACTGATATGGTTTTGATACTTGTAGAGTTTAGTAAAAAATTTCCAGCATATATGATAAAACATGTTAGAAATGGGAATTAGGAAAACTGAAATTTCCAAAAACCACTACGGAGTTAAAAATTTAAGACAGGTAAGGGAGAAAATTAGATCACTAAGCCAGTCTCTGGAAATAAGCAATACAAGTGCAAACAGTTGCATTGATGGGGTCATACCATCCAATTAAAATTTTATAGGGTCGCATTCACAGTACGTAATAGATTACGCCATATCTACGCGTTGCTTGTTTTCACAGTACATAATCTTGCCATGTTGTTCTACTAGAATAGTAAAAAATATTATTCTGTCATACTTCCCTCAATGTACCTGCCTATTTGAGATGGAATTCAACAGGAGGATAATTAATAGTTACTAATTCTAGAAATCAACTAAACCGGGCATCTAAAATAGATATGGAATCTGACTTTAGCTCTTTCCCAAGTTGATCCTGCAGCAAAAACAGGCAATATTTTTTCTCTATTTTATGGTCTCAAAAACGGTAAATATACTGAAATAGCCAAAGAGGGTAAACATAATTAAAGACTGGTAGGACTAAGGACAAAATGGAGCTGCATTTATGTGCAGAGCTGAATAAAATAAGATGTAGAATCTAAAGGCCAAGCTTGCTATTCTCTTCATGAAGCTGCTAGAATTAACGCTCCGCAAAAAAAGTACATTGTTCCGATTAGCACTTCACCCTGGGTCGAAATCACATAGATTGACAATCTCCATTACTTAGGGGAAATGGTGTACCTATGTTTCGACTTTATGCAGGAAACATTACAACCTGAATGGGATAGGGGAACTTAAGTTAGGCATCTAGGCCATCTTATAGAGTCCAATTAGCCCTTACATGCTATTCTATTAATGGCATTTGAAATTATAGAAAGAAGGCCAGAAACTTAGCAGCAGAGAGACACAGTGGTAGTCCAATTACAAAAATGAGAAAGGACTCACTGAATTGGGGCATGTGTTTATATCCTTTCTTTAGGGAATGTTATTTGCGGGTTCAGTTCCAAACTCAGAGTGTATTATCGTTCATCTTCATAACTTTACCCATAACTACTGACAAATTGACCTTCTGAGAGCTTGTGTTAAGTTATTCTTGGTACCCTCATGGACCAAGATTATTAATGCTTCGCTATCTCAAGGGTCATTAACAGACTGCCTAAAAACGGGGCAAGTCATTCCAATCTTTAAAAAACCTACTGAGAACCCCTAAGATCCTAAAATTTTTCGACCGGTAACAAACATTCCCATGCTAGCCAAAGTCTTGGAAATATGTGTTCAACAACAACAGAGCCAACACATTTCTGAATTCAAACTTCTGAACGACTGCCAGTCGGGGTTCAGACCAAATCACTGTACGGAAACAGCAATTCTTCACATTGTGGATGATATTCTACTTGCCATAGACCACAATGAAACTTGTCTCCTAGTACTGCTCAACCTCTCTTCTGCATTTGACACGGTAAACCATTTCAAAAGTGTAGACCGGCTGGAGGAAAGGATGGGATTATCGGGCACAATCCTATTGTGGTTTAGATCCTTCCTAAAGAATAGATAGCAAAGATTCAAGGTGAACCAAATACTATCAGCATCAACCCCCTAATCTTATTGGAGTACCACAGGGATCAACACTATCCCCATCTCTATTCAATCTTTAGGTGGAACCACTAACAAATTTTAGAGCAGGCAAACATCTCCTTTCATATGTATGCAGATGACACACAGCTACATATAAATATTACATCGTTGGAACATTATGAACCTGGCATTGAAGAGGACCGTTCAATGGCTAACTAATGATCATCTCAACCTTAACCCGCATAAAACAGAATTCCTTCCGATTTCACCCCAGAAAAACTCACCGAGAATAATGGAATGGACCAAGTTGATCACTGCCCTAAAACTGTACCCCAAAGCAAGTGGACTCAACCAAGTCCCTTGGAATCACACTAGATAAGAACCTGAACATGCAATCCCACATTAGCACGATGGCTAAAACGGCCAGCTTCCATCTGAGCCATCGTAGAAAACTAAAACCATTCATATCTACATCAGATCTCAAAACGGCAGTCCAGGCATTGGTCATCTCGAGGATTGAGTACAGATGCACAACTTTATCAGGACTACCAAAGATTTCAACAGCTCCACTAAAAGCCTGTCTCAATGCGGCCACAAGACTCATAAAAGGCTCCAGAAAATTTGACCACATCACCCCACATCTGAAAGCGCAAAACTGGTTACCTTACGTAGCAAGAATCCAACTAAAGATGGCATGTATCACACACAAAGCGATACACTACAAAACACCACTTTACCTAGCCCAGAAAATCACATTGTCAGGAGGCAGCAGATTCTCTCGGAGTAATGGAGACCTCTTACTGAAACCGGCCTTCGTCCGTAAGAAGAGAACTTATGACAGAGCATACTCTGGCGTTGCACCAAGTATCTGGAACTCACTTCCCCGAGCATCAGTAAGATCTCATCCACGTCAGTCTTCAAAACAGCAGCTAAGACTTTTCTTAGGAGCAAAGTCCTCCCATAAATAACAAAAGACCAGACACCGATATGATACTTTCTCGATCACAGACTATGTTAACACAGATAAATCTCTAGTAATCGTTAGGACATGTATGTATGTTGTAGTAAGCACAAGTGTCTAAATCTCCCAAACTGATTATTTACGCTGGTTACTGTAGCTTAAAGGTTTGTGTCAAACCTGCCATAGAATGTTCTAGGCTATGGAATTGTGAAGCGCTTTGATACCCTAACTGGGTCAAGTCCGCGCTATATAAAACACGGAACAAAATAAATAGAATATATTCTGCTTTTCTAGAATGGAACATCTTCAGGCATGGTAATTAGATGGAGATTCTTCCCACTGAACAATCTGGTTTAGTCACCACCATTTCTCTCTGATAATATAGCTGTAGCAAGTAACAATTTAGATGTATTACATTTATTTAAAAATAGCCAGTATATGCGGTTATTGATTTTGCAGCTTTCGATAGCATACACAGACTTACTCGGTGGTGTAAGTTCAGAAATCTAGGGATACCTACAAATTTACTAAAACTCAAATGCCATGCATACTGCTACATGGTGCAGAGTACTAATGGCCTCAGACACATGTCTAACTGAGTATATATCTACCAGAAATAGGGTGCAAATATGAAGGCCTTCTTGTTCCACTCCTTTTTTCTTCAAATCTCTGATCTCCCACAGAATGTTTGCACCAAGCTTGGGTATAAAGCTTTTCATACTGGGCTATATGCACAGGATGTCATCATTTTTTTATATAACTCTTATTGTATTGGACTTTAGTGCTCAGAGTCACTTTTCGAAAAGTTAAGTTCACTCAAGGTAATGTAGTAGGTTTGTCTTTTAAATCTCAAAGAATTGTAAATTTTAGTTGGTAATTTGAAAACAACAAAAGTGAGAGGGTCAACCACTATGTCTATTTTATCTAGAACAAATCAGTTGATATCCATAATCAGCAGCAAAGAAACTTTAACCCATCCTTTGGAGATGGAATACCAAAATGTATAATGCTGTGGGAAAGACATATTTTCTTTGCACTGAGGGTTTATAAGAGAGTTCCTGACTTTGTTTTAAATACAGTTGAGCTTTTATCCTTTAGTACATTACCCTTTTCAAATAAAACTGAAGAACCTATATTGAGGTGAATGATGTCTTTGCAGAAGAGGATCCCTATACTAGCTCTCTCACTAGACATCTGGGCAGTAAGTGCCTCCTATAAAGCCCTGGGGGCAATTATCGATGAGGATACAATTATTTTAAATCTTTTCAAAGTTCTTTAGAAATATCTTTTTCAGTCTGAACGTGTTACTAGTATTGAACATTTATTTAGGGTCTCAAAGTCCCTAAAATTTCATTTTCATTGGAAGGATTAAATATTACTCATTTGAGTATTCGGAGCTGGAATATCATGATGAAATTGTAGATTAAATATGATGAGGCAAATGGAAACTTTTCATCCAGTGTTGCATGTTGTATGCCCATTATTGTTATAAAAGACGAGAATAGCAGAATCTGCGGGTTTTAAGAGGAAACCTTACATTTAACAATATGACAAGATCATTCTCTAGGTCGTCACTTCATGATATTAAGATGTGTGAATTTATCATTTAAATGCCCTTTGGATCAAAAGAAGAGAACATCTTCTCCTTATTATACTTGCCCCCTTTGTCTTAATGGCACCCAAGAATGTAACCATAATTTATTTGTTTGATCAGTATTACTTATGGCATAACTACTGTTTCTTGAAAATGTTTTTAGGCAGCAGGAGAAGAACCGCAAAAGAAACCATAGAGTTTTATTACGGCTCCTTTCGGTTAACGTGTCTTTAAATCCTTTTAAAATTTGTATGGTCTAACTGTTGTACATTAAGTTTTTTCATTGTTGTATAAATTGAACTGCAACAAAAAAGGGTTATGGTATGGACATAGACAATGCTTGTCTATCCATACACCAAAAATCACTTTGGAACAAAAAAAGATGAGGCTTTTTCCTCGCTCCCAAAACCCAGCAGCAGATCCTCACTGCACTCTGAGAAAAATGAGAGCCTGAGGCACTGAACCATAAGCCCAATGCTGCCTGAAAGGATTTCTGGTTTACTGCCTAAAACAAGGTGCAGCTAGCTGCACTGCGAGTGTTCATGTTACACTTCCATCAATCAATCGATCAATAAATGAAAGCATGTAACATATTAAAAGACAATGAACATGGTTGCATGTATAGCATGTCTTAAAAGTGACCCTACATACAAAACAGCTTCCTCATTTAAAAGCAACAATAAAAATCCTAAAGCAGGTCTACATTGAGTAGTATTAAAACAATGTTTTTTTAAAATGTGATCAGAAACAATCTGGTATACTTAGTTTGACATTAACAAAAAAGCAAAAACTGAAACAAAGATTGGCCAGATTATTCATCGTAGGGACAAGGCTTGGGTTCAAGATTAGCCTCAGAACCTAAAGGGAAGCAAAGCAGGTATTTCACAGTTTCAGATCCAAAACTGAACAGCAAAGACCGTTCCCAGAGTGTGCGGGCCAAACTGATGTAAACAGTGATAAAATCAGATTCACACAAATAAAGATACTAGCCCACACTTGTCTTGTCCTCCATATCTCTCAAACGCCTTGCTTCTTACTGATTGCAGAGTCAGCCACGTGCAGCATGCAGTCAGGTGCCATGAGGCGGACCGGTCGCTAGCTTGCGCCTCGCCTAGGCGGGAGGGAAGGCTAGGTGTGCTGGGGGCGTACCTCCGTGATCATGACCGGGAAGGGATCATGCGACAGGCGATCAGGGGCTTGACCTTATGGGGGGGACAAACGGAGCAGAGCTACCCTGCGATGGCCTTAGCCATGTCCCTGGAAAGCCCCGGGGCGATTGACGCTCAAGCAATCATCAGACAGGTGTAGCGGAGGCGGAGGACCCGGGGCCGCAAAGTGTGTTCGAAGTGTCGATGATCAATGTGTCCAGCAATTCACACTAATTGATCCACACCGAGTGATCCACTGCCAAGAGTCACGTTGCACTTGCTGCCTAGCCAGAATCAAATTTGCTCGGTCGGATTGGAGACAAAAGCCACGATCCCCAAAAGGAAGCAGAAAAGGGTTAATCGCGTGCAATCAGATTCTGCTTCACTGGCTTCCGCTGGCCGAACGTACACGGCAGCAGGTTCGGATTATGAAGGCAGGCAGTCTGGCACTGGGCGATGCGCCTGTTCCTAAGGGTCACATGGAGGCTGGGTTTTTGAGCCTTGGTAAACCAGCCCCAGAGAATACATTTCTTACCTAGTCCCCGCCAGGCCACTGTAATGTGGCGCCAGTACCTTGGTCACTTTCCTGCCATGCTGTAAACTGTGGCTGGGGTCCAGGTGTTGCTTTGGCCTTTGGGGTATTCTCACCTTGGCTCCCTGCCTCATGTGGCCTGCTCTGCCAGAAGAAATGTTATCCCCCCACTTGGTCATAACGTTTAGGCCATGGTGGGTGTGGGGAGGGTGGTAGTATGCATGGGCCTTGCTGGGGTGGTGGGGTGCAGGTGATTTTGCGCCATTGGGCCATGCTCACCCACGTCCCCCTAAAGTAGCAGGTGCAATGACTTTTATTGACCCCTCCCCTGCCAGGTCATCGCCCTTAGGTTATAGTCAGCTGGGGAGGTGGCGAGTAAGATAAGTAATCTCTCTAGGGGCCAGGTGTTGTCACCTCAGCCCCAGTGTCTTTTAGGCCTTGTTGGGGAGGGGAGTGGCGGTTGCATAAAATTTGATGTGGCGTTGTGGTTAGAGCCGACGACGTTGGGACTATATTAGAATCACAGCGTCAGCTCAACATCCTGTATTTCTGAGTAAATCGCTTAATCTCTATACCTAAAATATGAATGAATTGTGTTAAGTGGTGCATATATATATGCAAAACTAGAGGGTACAAAGATGGGGTACTCAGGCAGGCCTTGAGTAAAGTTTGCAATTTAGAGAGGACAGGACTGCTCAAAAAAGATAACAACATTGACAAAAAAACGGTTGGGGGCACGTTTAGATTGATAACGACTTATTCGAGCAATGCCACTGACCTGAAACGCATCATGCGTAAACATTGGAACATTTTGATGACAGATGCTGTCATCAAGCATGATCTACCCTCTTATCCTCTAGTGACCTTCAGGAAGGCCCGAGCACTTAAAGACTATTTAGTCCACAGTCACCATGAAGAAATCACACCTAAACCCAAGTCTGAACCCCTGAAAGGCTTCTTTCCTTGTGGGAAGTGCAAGGCGTGTAAAGGGAGTAGACGCACTGTACAATACAATGTGCCAGGGGTGAAACAACCTAGAAAAATATCAAAGTTTCTCACATGTACTACACCCTATGTTGTGTACTGTCTAACATGTCCTTGTGGCAGAAGGTATGTTGGCAGCACAACGAATCCGGTGAAATTGCGTATTTTGGAACACCAAAGAGCAATCCAAAATGCAGATGTAAATTATCCGGTGGCTAGACATTTTGATAAAGAACATGCACGGAACAGGGATCTGTTAACGTATTTTTGTCTAGATTCTGTCCCCTTCAATGTGAGAGGGGGGGATAGGTTACACAAACTCAGACGACTTGAGTCGCGCTACATAATTGATCTGCAGTGTAAGATGCCGATGGGATTAAACATGCATGAAGACTTGGCTGTCCATTTGATATAATGTAACTCAGATATGCATGGGGGATGACCAACCGTTATCATTTTCTTTCTTTCTTCCTTTCTTTCAATTTCATGAATTATTGCCTGTATGATTTGACCATCACGTTATTTAGATTAGAATGAGCTGTAGCCCATTCAGGGCTGTATGATTGTATTCTAAGTGTGAAGCTATTTAGAATTGAGTGCTTATCTGATAAGCCCATCTGTGGGCATAATAATTATGATGCATATATTATGACAATGTATGATCGATTTCGGTCTTATGTGCTCCACAGACACTTTTACAGTGTCTGGGCTTTATACATTTATCACACATGAAACATTACTTTATTAGCTATGGACCCATTCCAAGATGGCGACTATGTTCCCATCATCGTGTCCTACCTCGATGTCGAGCTGAACTGACACATGATGGTTTTAAATGCTATGTGACTTTGCGCTACTGTGTTTGATTACTGACGAAGGCCGAGTGCCGAAAGCGCGTTGTGATTTAATAAACAGAACCGTGTATTTATCCTGGAGTGCTGCTTCCTGATTCCCGCTTCATCACGGGGAAGGATCCTTTGAGCCGATATATATATATATAGATAGATATATATATATATATATATAATCCCAGGATGGTTCCGCTCTCCTCTTACTTTGGCGCTGCTGGCAAGTGCGTTGCTTCACGCGGTAGAACCAAACCGCAATGTATTCAAACTGTGTTTGCCCCCAGGGCCTCCCGGGTCCAAACCAAAAGAAGCCGCAACTCCAGTCAATACGTTTTATCAGAAACTGGTAGATTTATTGTTCAAATCTCTACAGCATGTTTCACAGCGAAAAACCAACGCGTTTCGTGAGCTCCCTACTCACTTGATCACGGTTGTTACAAACACTGTTTGCTGAGAATAATTTAAAACGGGAGTCCCTCCCCCCATCGGTCACATGATTCCAACCATATGTTTTTTGACACTATGGCCTTCTGGGACTCGTAGTTTTTACATTACAAGATGTTATTTCATGTTATTATCACAGAAAAACAAGTTGTGCACCCCTTCCCTGCTGATTGACAGTTTTTGAATCATATATTTCTTTCGTGATATTTACATTAAGGATTTCTTATGTGCCGGAAAACCACAGTCATTATTCTAGGCAATTGAGATTAGAATCGACTTTTCAGAAAAATAAAAGCCCTCCAGTGGGCTGACTCAGTCATGTGGTACCTTAAAAAAAAGGGGGTCCTTATAGTTTGATTAAGGTTACTTGTACCTTGCAAATGGAAGGATGGTTAGTGTTTCCAGCACTTTAAATTCAATAATTTTCAACATATAATTTTTCAATAATAAACAAACAATAGGGTATTTTTATACCGGTCTTTTTCCATTAGACCTACTTGGAGCCCTCTAGTGGGCTGACATTTACCAGGGTGTTAGATACTAACTCAAAATTTAGTATATTTGAAATTTCGCCCAGAGTTTGGCTTTCATGTATACTGTGCCGTGGTTTTGTGGAGGGAAAAATTAGTTATGGAGCACATCAATGGAGGCTTTCATTGTTATCAAATGTGTACATAAAGTTCTTCGGACTGGTTCAGACCATAAGGGGTCATTGTTCGAAAGTTCAAGATGTGGCGTGATTCCTTTTGGCGCAGCAATTTTTCTCGGTGTCCCCCCCTTTCCGTTGGGGCCAATGTTTCCAATCCCAGAAATTTCAAAAGTCGCCAATTGCCATCATGATTTGTCTCCATGTGTCTGGCCACTGCATTACCTCTATCTTTGTTAGTTGTGGCCCTGGTATGTTCCAAGATACGCTTCTTAAGCTCACAAATTGTGCTTCCTATATAGCGCAGCTTGCACGGACATTCAATTAGGTAAACTGTATACTGGGTTTTGCAAGTGATTAGTTCTTTAATCTTCCAAGTTTTTCCATTCGTCATTTCGATTTGTTTCGTTGGTTTGGCTATCTCGCAGACTTTGCAATTGTAGCATTTGTTGAATCCAACTGGTTTGAGCCAAATTGTTTTTTTCCGGTTCATGAAATGACTATGGATCAATTGGTCCTTCAGATTTTTTGTTCTGCGGTATGTGACCACTGGGTGATCCCCCATTTTCTGACCAATTGTTGGATTCAGTTTCAACAATTTCCAGTTTCTTCTGAGAATCTGGACAACTTCTTTTGCTTCTTTGCTATAATCCAGTATTAGTCTTATAGGTTCTTCCATTTCTTTTTCTTTGATTTGTGGTTTCAAACAATCTGCCCTCGATTTCTCGTTGGCTCTTTCCCAACATTTTTTCGTCAGGTTTTTTCCATATTTTCTCTTGCGGAATCTCTCCATTGTTGTTGCACTATGCTTCTCCCATTCTGTTTTTTCGCTACAGATACGTTTAACACGGAGGAATTCACCGTATGGTATACTTGATATTAGGGCAGGTTGATGAAAGCTTGTGGCTTCCAATGTTGAATTTGTGGCCATTTTCTTCCTGTGTAAGGTAGTCTCCACTTTGTTGTTTTGGATATATACTTCTGTATCCAAAAAGGATATCGATTGCCTGCTTTTTGTGTAGGTGAATTTCAGACCTCTTGTGCTATTGTTCAAAAGTTCAAAGTATTCTTCGAATTCTCTCTCACTTCCCCCCACACTATAAATAAATCGTCAATAAATCTTTTCCATTGTACGATGTGTTGGGTGTGTTTGACATTTCGTTGGTTCCAGGCTATCTCTTCCTCCCACCAACCCATTGCTATGCAAGCATAGCTTGGGCTGAATGAGAATCCCATTGCCGCGCCATTGCGCTGACGATAGAGTTGTTCTCCAAAGAAGAAGATGTTGTTTGAGAGTAATAATCTGATCATTTCATACAACATGTCATTATGTTCCTTATAATGTATGTTTCGTTTTTCCAGGAAGTATTTGCAAGCCATCAATCCCAGATCATTGTCAATATTTGTGTACAGTCCGATAACATCCATGGATATTAGCAAATAGTTATCCTGCCAAACCAACTCAGATATTGTACACAAAAAGTCTGTAGTGTCTTTCAAATATGATTTTAAATTCTCCACATAAGGTCTTAGAAAGAAATCAATGAAATTCCCCATTGGTTCCATCAATGAACCGTTTGCAGACACTATCGGTCTTCCTGGTGGTTTTGTGGGGTTTTTGTGGATTTTAGGCAGAAAGTACATGGTTGCCATCCGTGGAAAATCGACTGTTAGGTATTTTCTTTCCTCATAGTCGATTAGATTACTGTTTTCCCATGTTAAGAGTTTTTGATCTAACTCTCTCTTTAGTTGATCTGTTGGGTTCTTCATTAATTGTTCATAATACTCCGGGTTCGATAGTTGATTCATCGCTTCCTCCGTGTATAAGTCCTTGTCCCAAATCACCACGTTCCCCCCCTTGTCTGCCATTTTTATTTCCACATGTTTGTCATTGATGAGGGTTGTCAGTGCTACTCGTTCTTGTGGGGTTAGGTTGTCTTTAAATTTCATTTTAGGAATGTTGTATAATTCCTGTATGACCGCCTCCTGGAAGATATCGATTTTATTGCCCGGAGTGAGTTGTGGATAGAATTTGGACTTGGCCTTCATTTTGCTTATCCCAGCTCCTAATTGTGGTATCGCTGTGGTCAGAGTTATTTCATTTTCCTCCTCTGCATTCAGGTTAAGAAGGGTTAGGTACCCATCTACGTCTTTCACAGTTAGGTCTGAGAATGGTTTCATGGGAATTCTGTTGATTTGAGGTTTGTTTTGTCTCTCTAGGAAATGTTTAGCCAGTTTGATCTTTCGAATATATAGATATAGATCTATCCTTGTTTGGGCTAAATCCATTTTTCTTGTGGGACAGAAATTGATGCCCCTTTTAAGTAAAGTCGTTTCCGCTGGTGTCATTATCCTTTTGGATAAGTTGACCACTTGTAATTCTTCCATCATTTGCCCCTCTTCTGTTTCATGCCCCTTGTTTCCGGGCCACTTTGTGGGTTTTGTACATTTTCTCCTCCTGCCTCTTCTGGTTTTTTTTGGTATTGTTGTTGTTGTTGGCTTTTTTGTCTGGGTTGCCAAGATCTCCCGCGGCCTCTTCCTCTTCCTCGTATTTGTCTGGGCGCCCCTTGCTCCTGTTCCCATTGCCGCTGCTGGAGTACGAGGCGCATGTCCCCTAAAAAACGCTTCTGTTCTTCATCCAAGTTTAGGTCTTCATCTATCAATTCATTCGATGTGATTGAGGATAGGCTGGAGGATGAAATGGTTTTAGTTTGTAATGGTTTCTTGTAAAGATCATATTTTCGGGCAAACGTAAAGATTCTGCCTTCCGCGTAGTCATTTGCGTCTCGTACAAATTTATTATGTTTTCTCAATCTTACAGTTTCCTCATGTTTCTCTATTTGTTGTTCCAAATCCTCTTTGAATTTAGTCATTTCTTGATTTAATTTAAAAATAAATCTACCAGTTTCTGATAAAACGTATTGACTGGAGTTGCGGCTTCTTTCGGTTTGGACCCGGGAGGCCCTGGGGGCAAACACAGTTTGAATATATATATATATATATATATATATATATATATATTATATGCTAAACAAATCAGTTAACAAAAAATAACCAACCAGATTTTAATGAGACTAATAGATGGTGATCCATGAAAGGGACGATCTGGAAATGTACCTGAAGATTGAGATTCTCTAGGACAGGTTCTGCAACATATGTGTTGAACTGGGCACATATGCCCTCAGTTATTGAAGCGGTCAAAAACGAATCAGTACTTTTCAAAGTCTGGAAAAAATTCCACTTTATGGAAGGGATCTAGAACTTGTGCACAGTACCTCAGTGAGACTTCATTGACTTTAAATGCAATGGATGGTGAAGGGACATTTCTATGCATCATTGCAAGACATTTCTCATGCACTGTAAAATAACATTTCCTGAATAGCTCCTCAGCATGTTGTTGCTTACCAAGTGGCAAGAATTCTAACATGGAACATGTTGCAGTGCCAAAGTCACTAAAAGTGTCGCCCAGTCTTTTCTCAAGGAGAGGTTTCACATCTACACCAATTACGCTGAACACTTGGTAGGCAAGGGTGTTTTCAAACTCTAGTTGTTTGATTATGTCCACTACAGCAGTCATGTTTTCATGTAAAAATCTAAGATCAATAGAAGACTGAAGATTTGCACGGTTCTTGCTTTTGGCATCATCCCTAAGCAAAAATTCTGTAGACGGTTGCCATATGGATAATATAGCATTCACAGCCTCTAGGACTGAGAACCACCGGCTAAATGACAGTTGGGATGACTATTTCTTTGATGCCATACAAAGAACAAAATGAGAAATATTTGCGTTTAGTTCCAGCGCATAACGAAACAGTGTACCAGAAAGGACTACAAAGTCAGTAGAATTCTTCATTAACTTTGAAGATTGTAAAGATGCTTTCAGAATGCCATCTAGCAAGTGGCAAGGATCTCTTACAGGGAGCACTTCGGCTCAGGTATCGATTTTGGCAGGTCATCACACAACTTTTTCATATGCGTAGCTAAATTACTGCGAATACAAACAACATCACTCCAATGTTTGTTGAACTTGGCAAGAACTTTTTGCAGCAGCGTTCCAAGTGACACTGCGTTCCATGTTTACCAAACTTCTGGTGTCATGTTTTCACCACTATCCCAGATGCTTCGTGACAGCACTCTTTTCACATATACCGGTCGCTACACCTTGCATTGCATGTTTAAAGCTTGGAGTGTTTGGCAATTCACCTACTGTCAATACTGACTCGCTAGAAAAGGGGGCTGATGTATCAAAGGGTTTCACTAATTTTCGGTCTGTGGGTAAATGTGATGGTACGTCTTGGAAAAATTCTTAGGAAACCAGCCATTTTACCTATCAGTGAAAGAATCAAACATACTCAAAATATCAAATATGATTTTGATATTTCTGGATTCTCTACAGTTTATAAAATAATTAAATAAGACCTAAAACATCCTTCTAAACCCTGCATCTTTAGACCAAAGACAAAACTGTAAAAAGCAAAAGGAAGAAGAAACAATATTTAATCCCTAAACAACAAAACTCAAGCAAAATAATGTTAGCCCAGTCTTGCCTTGTATAACAAATTTACATTGTGTTGCCCCATTCAGAAAGAAATACAAATGACTTTCACTCACCTTTTCTTTTCTTTGAATGGTATTTAGTTTGTGGTTGTGAAGGTGTTTTGTCAAAGTCTATATGTTTACACTCGTGAGGGCTATTTTCCATTCGGTGGGGTTTTATCAGTTATTATAAGTTTAAACCTAAAACAGGATAGCCTATATATAATGAAATGCTGCTTCGCTACAAGCCTGTCCAAATAAAGTGGCCTTTTCTGCTACAACAGGCTTGTGGGTGTGTTCTTTAATTGCACAATGAGGGAAACCGAGGAGGAGCATGGCATTAGACTGTCCCTCCACAGGTGGCTTCATGCAGGTGGCATATGCCACAAGACATAGGTTGGGTTAGATTGAGTGACAAAGGGGGCGGGTTATTAAGAAAGGCGTATTTTAGGAGCTGGGGAAGGGGTTTGATCTCCTGTTGCAGCGGCCGTCGTCTGGAGGAGAGAGGAGCTTGGAACAGGGGTGGTCTTTCATGAGCCCACTCACCCCTTTTATCTGTCTTTTCGTGCTTGGTGCTATGGTGGTAATTATGCTAGTTTGCGGGTTCCCCTCCTCTTCGCTTGCCACAGTGGGACAGGCTGTAGATTCCCCAAAGGCGGTAATTTGGAGGGGTGTAGAGTCAGGTGCTGGCGTATCGCTCAGGTTGGTGGGGGGGGGGGGAACAGACCCAGGGTAAGGGAAGAGGAGCTTGGATGACATGGAGCAAGGTGAAGGGGAGTGATTTTGGGGAGGATGGTTTGGGTTGTGTTAGAGAGATTGGCTAATGTGATGGATGGGTGTTGTTGTGTAGCATTTTAGAATTCAAGCGTAATTTACCGATTCATGCCCTTATATAGCTATAATTCACATCGCCCTTATATAGGCATAGAAATCATACCCATATTTAGACATAACCCATCCAGTCCAAATACAGGCATGCCTACTTCCACTAGTTCCAAAAAGCCACAACGATTTCTTGGAAAACTCTGCTTCAGCAGTCAGGGACATCCCCTCACTTGGATATTGATTTGCCCTAGAAATCATGAAGTTTTCAAAGAACTACCATTCCCTTGGGGTTCTTTGATGACATTATTACGTCCGTCTTTACGTAAAACTAGGCACCTTCAAGGTATAAATATGCCTACACTTGCCGTAGCAAACACACGGTGATTCGGAGCAGCTCGACTATCTACTTGCCCGATGCAGCTCGCTACAGCAAGTACCGAAGGAAGCCGACCCTCCAGCTGACGCACTGACAGAGAAGCTGTCCTATCTCTCGCTGAGAATCCAGCTCCAGTTTTTCCAAGCTCCCCTCGCGGGGTGTTGGGAAATCGAGTCCGAGACAGAGATACCAGACCTCCTTCATTCTAAAACCAAGGTACGGAGCTGATTAGACCCTAAGAAAATCTTGGTTAGATTCTTGGCAAAGAAAAACTAAACCTATGCTACACCTCACTTACTTCTTCCCTCGTACTAGACTTAGGTTAGTTACATTGGGGTAGGCGTATTTTAGAAGCACCAGTTGAGTACTTTTAGCCTTTGTTATTTATGTATGTATTCATCTATGGTCTCGGAACCATACAATGCTTTTACAGTATTATTTTATAATACTCTTCTTACTGTACGCATTATACTTTGCAACCAGTATTACGATTGTAGCAGTTCACTTTACTTGCTTGAGAAAGAAGACTGTTCAATAAACCCTTTTATTGAAAACGCCCGTCTCTCTATTTCTCTGCACCTCTGATGAAACTAACCATGCACGATTGACTGAGTAAAATATCTATCTATTGTTTCCACGACTCTGAAGATCAGTTTTATACTTGGGGAAACAAAGTTGTCATGTTTATGCAGTTGTCAGAAACTAATCCCTTCTTGTTTATTCGAGAAAGTTTCTAGTAACCTCTGAGCTAGCTGGCACTCACAATTAAGTCTAATATATTCGAGAGAGACCTAGTCCTACGTCAAATCTATAGGATATGTTATTCCAATGCGCAGAGCCTATTAGGAATATAGGAACTACACTACAGTGTAATTAGAAGGAATGACCTGCCGGGGTATGGGGGATCTTGCACAAGTTAGTGTTTTCAATTGGGTTATGCATTAATGAACTTGTTGTTGTATGTTGTATGTAGTGAAACACTGTTTAGCTACAAGCCAGTCCCTTTCTGCTACAATAGGCTTGTGGGTGTGCTTTTACCGCACATTGCACACTTTTTATCTAGTGAGACATTTACTTAAGGTCAGAACCTTTCTGCGGCCTATTAAAAAAAAGGAACCAGAAAAGATGCAGAGCGGTGCAGGGGCATCATGAAACTCATTTTAGGAATAGGGTTGAAATACAACCTTTAAAATGTTTGTTTACAACTTCTTTAACTTTGATCAGATATCCAAACAGAAGATCATGACTACCACTGCAGGAGAATAGTATGAGGGATCTGTGTGTTGGGCAAACAAATGGAAGGGAAGGAGAGAGCGAGAGATAGGGAGAAATGACGAGGCTACATGGATGAATGGATAGATGCTTGGAAAGATGGATTTATGAGAGAATGGATGAGAAGGAGAGATGAGTGAAAAATAGTAAGGATTATGGATAGACAGCAGAAAGCAAAGGCAGATGGAGAGAAAAAAAGGATGTGCGGGGAGATCAAAGGATGGATGGAGAGGAGGAAACATGGAGAGTAAGGGAAGCTAGAGAACGGGAAGGGTGCAAGGAAGGAAGGAATGAAGGAATGTAGTATGGCGAGAAGTGTGGATGAAAAGACAGGAATGTATGAAAAATGAAAGTGTGAGAGCAGACAGGAAATAAAGGGAGGATGCATGCAAAAAGAAAGCATGGCAACAGAAAAAATAAAAGAAAGAAACCGAAAAAAGAAGGCTGGAGAAGGAAGGAAAGGTTTAAATTGATGGAATGAGAAAAATAATAAAATATGGGTAACAGACAACGAAAGATGAACGTAAGAGATGGAAACAAAAACTAAGGAAATAAAATGGAAAGAAGGACAAATTAAGTAATACGGAAGAAAGGAAACAAGAAAAAGATTTATAAAGAAACCGGACAATTAAGCTGGAAACTGAAAGAAAGAGATACAAAAGAAGGAAACTATGAGGCAAAGATTGACAGAAAAACACTGAAAGTACATAAGAGTCTAAGAACAAAAAAAATGGCCAGAAGTTAGGTTGGAAAGAACAAAAGATGAAAAGGTGGAAAGAAAAAAATTGAAAGAAAAAGACAAATAAAAAAAAAATAGAAACATTTGAGAGAGAAACAGAAGGAATGAGAACAGGAAAGTAAATGGAGATACTGAAAGAAAGAAGTTTTACAATTATCTTCAGAAGAAGACCCCTTCAAGATCTCCGAGGATCATCAGCCACAGAACACAGCCTTTGCCGACGAATCTCATTATTTAATTACTGGCCATGCATACTTCACAGAAAGGCTCTACATTTGTTACCACATTCGTTGAGAATTGATGTGTAGAATGCACTATTTGGCCAATTTGATTTCAGAAATCACTCAGGGTGGAAATAACCCACCACAGCACGTGGGGATGAGCTCGCCGATTCTGTGAGTGGCTCAAAGTGGCGATGTTTAATTTTTCTGGCAACTCCCTTTGACAGGTTTACCAAGCCTCCCATCTGCGCATCAATGTTATGTTCTATATGTCATTGTAAACGAGGGCTTGCCATTAACGACCAACACATTCGTTCCCATACCAACTACACCAGGCTGGTTATATTGGATCCATCATTTACTCCTCTCAATCAATTACAAGCCACACCTATCCTGCCTTACACTTTCATTCCTAGAAACAATGAGGATATTCTGCTTTTGGGCCTTGCCCGTGCAGATTACTGACGTCAGATTAATAATTATCCACCTGCGCGAACAAAAAGAGTCAGCAAAGGGAATGGACTCAGAAGAAAAAGCAAATACAATAACTAATGAGGCACGGGAGGGAAAACCGAGCCATCGTAACGCAAGTCGAGCTGGTCGGTACCAGCAGTGATGGCAAGTAAGCCCTCTGTTTTTTTACATTTAAAACGGACGATGTTCTGCCCGTTTCCAAACTCTTCCAAATCTGGCCCATAAGGCACCTGGGGTACAGAGGCATAAGGATTTACCAGGCTCACACAGTTCAATTCAATTCATTCACCATGAAGGCGTTTAATAAACCAAACAGGTCACATAGCAGCCAGATGGGTGCCCTTGCAGAGCTATGCATTACACACAGTTAGTAGTTAAACTGATGAAGGCTGTGTCCCGGTATGTACTGTAGCTTTCTCTGGCATTTAAGGTTGAGAATGTTTCAATGGAAACTCTCGAGTATGAAAGTGGGGTAGCTGGGGGTGGTTAATAAGGTGTGAGGGCCACCGTTGGCCAACCTCAATTAATATTAAGAGTATATAGCCCAAACCTCTTCCTTGTCGTAGGTTAACTCTTTCTGATTTTTGACCCCATTCAAAAGCCAAAACTACTCCTAATAACTCTTGATATTATGTTCTCTGCATCACACTCTCTGCTTTGAGGGTACAGGGCAGTTCACTGGCTCCTCCATCGCGCTCACGTCTCTTCCCCAGTCCACATCCTTCACAATTTTCAAAAGATGCACCAAACCCAATTGAAATTTACTACTGGGATACATTTCCAACCATAAGCAAACCTGACATCCCTTCAATGGCTTCTGGAAAACTGTGCAACTGGTCAGCCTAGCCATTCCTCTGCTCTAACTTTCCCTTTCCTCTTCTCTGTATGCTTCCATCAGATCAGCGCTGCTCCTCGACTGTCTTTTCGCTAGCACCAATAAACGAACAAGATTCAAGTCAACAGATGTGCAATTCCCACAAAAGCGAAATGGAGCATTTCATCACTTGATATTGGTAATATTTTATCTAATCAAAGTAATGGGCATACAAAACGTAATGCTTGGTCTGGGCCCTTATGCACCGTCCCGCATGACCATCATTTACCAATGTGAGGTGCCACATTTTTAGCCTACTTGATAACGTGGTGGGTATTGTACTAAAGTTGTATTATTTCACTATGATGAGTCCTCTCAATTACAAACGCACTAAACAATAACAGAAGCATCTCTATAAATGAACTGGAAGGAGGGGCAGATGTGGGTGAGGGGTTGGGAGCTCACCAAAAAATCTGCGGGTGGTAGACGGGAGGGCAATAGCAGTGGTGAAGAGTGTGTGTGCACATTTATCTAAAAAGACGAAGAGATACTAGCAGTGCATTACATTCCTGGAAATTGCAAAAGGTGAAAAGTTGGTCAAGCGATATGGTTGTGTGGAAAAACATTGTGACATTTTCAGAGAAGGAACACCTAGTGCCTGGACAGATGCCTTAGTGAACCAATTACATAGTCTGAATCACTTACCCATGCATTGACAGTCTCTGCAACTTCTGTATGGATAAGCATATGTACTCACAGGATCTCTCAGGCGAGTAATCAGAGTGCAGAATTCAGAACTATTTAAAGATGGGATGTACAGTATTTTTGGATCTCAAGACAGAGTTAGTGTAATTGATGAGTGCTCATCAGCTGGTGGAAACATAAGCCAGGGATAAAGTATCTCATGGTGATGAGTACTTACTACTAAAGTGGTATGATTTGGGTGATATTGCAATCAGACATGGACTCTGGAAAATGTACGCAGGGCACCAGTTATCTCAGGACTATTTGAAGGTAGGTGGCTTTGGGGATAGAGCCTTGTTGTTGGTAGGTGGTAATAGTCCGGTTTCTGAGGCACTTCCCTCTAGTCAGAAAGCGAACTGCATGGTTTGTGAAACCATTTATTTGTACTATTAGTATTTCAGTGGTAGGCCTACCCATACTATGGTCAACTATAGATACCAAAATGTTGAGGGGGTGGGTAGATCTTGAAAGAGGGGCATATGGGGCATAAACCAGACTTCGTAGTATTTTTAACTAAGATAGATATTCTGACCGTATCAAATGGTACATCGTTTTCAAACAGTATCACCATAGTGACCATTCCTGCTACTGCCAATGCATACTCCCAGAATTTCAAGAAGTCACTTTACAGATTGTGGCAGAGAAGTGAGCACGACTGTAAGGGAACCAACAGACAGTCAAGTATTTAGGTGCTACTATAGGTAATAAACGACGTGTGACAATATGCAGAAGACTTGAGCGGCACTGACAAGGCTTTTATAGAGTATTCTGCTCATATTTCTATTGTGATCAACCACACGTTGTGCATATAAATATCACTGCCATAAAGAGGGATGATGCATGCTTTCAAAAGGATGTTGCTGTCAGAGAGACACTCAGGACTCTTTGATGACTCTTCACCCTTGGAAAACGAGTAATACAAGCATCAGTTTGAAAGTGGGACATCACGGTTTATTGTGATCCCCTTTCACACGTGGTCCCTGCATCACCCTGGCAATTTCTCAATATTTTCCTTGGATTTTCTTGGTGCTCCCCTTGTGATTTGTTCCAAGGATTGATCGTTGGGCAATATTTCCCTTCGAGGGTTATTCCCCTTACCATCTTCCCCATACTGGTCTTAATCCACGAGGACAATACAGGGCAGTGGCATCCCAGGACTAAAGGGCTATTTGCACATGGCTACTGGGGCTGAAGAAATTTAGTGGCCCTATGTGCTGGTCAAAGCTTTCCCTTCTAGTGCCTCTCAAGCCTTTTACTATTCCTTGCTCACCCATTGCTCCCCAGCTTTTTTCTCATGGTTCTGTGTCTCTGCTGGTCTCTCTCCTGCCGCTTACTTCTGGTTCTGTTCCTGTTCATATCTCTGTCTGCGGCACACTCACCAACTTCTCCTGCGTTCACCCCATCCTTGGCTCTTATCCTTCAGTGAAGAAGGAGACTCATGTCTCTTTGCCCGACACTCTTGGTCAGGTGTCGGTCTATTTTGTCTTCTTTCTCTCTGGCCCTCCTCCTGCAGTTTCTCTTACCAGGCCAACTCCTGGAAAAGGCTTCCTAAAAGACCAATCTCTTGTGGAAGTCCTGGTTGCTTAGCTTCCAGATTGTGAGAGGGTGCTTCTACAAGTGTAAGCCAGATGGCTCCAAATCCGAAAATTGATTTTTCAAAATGAGATACAAATGAGGACAGCCCCCTCACTCAGCGAGATGCGAGGTGCTCTGACATCACAGATCCTCACCGAACACGGAGGAGTGAGCAAGTGTGTGCTCTGTCCACTGGCGTTTTCTTCATCCTGGATGCCTCCCCACATTTGAGGGAGGCATTGTTGGAAAGGGGACAGTCTTCCTTTCTAGAGATGCCTCCCTCAAACAGTTTCTTGCTCATGGTTCGTGGACATGCTGTGATCCACGAGCAGGAAGCCATTGGACACTAGTTAACAGTAGACCACTAGGGAATATTGTGCCTTTGGCGGGGTGGGTGTCAGCACTCCTGGTAAATAAGCCTACATCCATGGGGTGTAATCTTTTAAAAAAAATGTTTGTATATTGCTAGAGGGTTTACGGTTAACAGAAGACCAGAATGAGAGGGAGGCAGGGCCAACACAGACATCAAATCATACCACCTCCACACCGAACCCAGGGAATGGAGAACACCCATTCTCTCACATATAAAAATAGCCTTCACTGGAGGGCAGAAGAGAGTACCCCCCTGCTTCTTCTGACAATGTTGGCTGTCAGATAGTCCTGCTCTAGTTGACCTATATATATATATATATTACATATGGGATGGGGTTCCGCCACTATTCGCGGGAATTGCGCCCGCAGGGGAATAAAGGGGAGCTCAGACAATCTGGGGGTTGGCCCTATTGATACACAGGCAGACCCTCCTGGGGATAGCTTTTTTGGTCAAACGAATATCAATAAAATAGGTCATCAAGTATCACACCTCTATAAATTACTTCGTCCAAACGCCTCTAAACTCAATGAAAAAACAACTAACTACTGGGTAAAAGAAACCAAGGCCCCGCTCAGTGAGCTGGAGCTAGCCCTCCTTTGGGCCTCCCTCTCACGTAACAAAATCAGGCCAGCACTATCACAAACAAACTTGTGGCTCCTCCACAAGACCTTCTGGACCAGCCAGTTTGGACTCGCTAGGCCTCAGCGAGGACGACCTCTGCTGGAACCGCGCCAATGAAAAGGGGGATCTAGCGCATCTTATCTACTATTGCCCCAAGTTCAAAAAGTTCTGGGAGGAGATCTTTGACTTCATAAAAAATGCGCTGGGGAGCACACTAAGCCCAGAATTATCCACCCTCACCACCGCTTTCATAACCGCACATCTCCCTACACAACAAGACAGAGACCTCATAGACCTCCTTCTAACCGCAGCCGTCAAACAGCTCCTGACCAACTGGAAGGATACTACCAAGACATCATACAAATGCTGGTTTAACTGGGTGACATACCGCCGAGGAGCAGATAGCACTGCCCTGCAAAACTCACCCTGGAGGCCACCCTCTAGGGGATGTAGAAGTCACTAAACATTTTTCTCGAATCATACAATCCACCCTGATGGCAGCACCTCCACACACTGAAACAATCCCAGACTAGGCTCAGAGAGAAGTGCCACTTCTTGTACCTTACCTCTCTCTTCTTCTATCTTCTTCCTATCCTATCTCTAATCTTCCCCTGCTAGACAATACAGGGGCTCCAGCTGGACCAGCTCAAAACAGTATCATGTAATGTTTGTAACGCCAGTCAAGTTTTCATGTAATTCTTGTATCGCCAAGTACGTTCATCCGGAACCCTTAATGAGAATGCGATTGTACCGGTGTTGTATAAATAATAATTAAAAATACCTTGATATAAAAAATAAATTTTTTTTAAAAATGCTGCACATTCATAAATCACTGCAGTCTTGAACTTGTATAGACACACTGTTTAAGTGTTTTTCAAGACTGTATGCATTCGTGCTTGCTGCAGGCAAAGATTGTGGTAATGTCAGAGAAATCAAAAGTAAAACTGACCCAACAGACCATAAAAAAGGGCCACATGGTGAGCTGTCTAAAGAATGATGATGGATTCAACCCAGATATGTGACTGGGGGTGAGTGTCACAAAAGTTTCAGTGCTCCGTCCATCATCTCCTTGTGTTTGCTTTGTTCTCCCTAAGTTGGCAGGGTATGCCCAGACTAGAGTCCCTTTCTCACTTTGCCACTGGATTCAAGCTAGCCTGGCTGATGACGGCTGATTAGCCAGAAACCGGTCCCAGGATGCTTGTTTCCGGTCCAGGGAAGACATGGCTTGGCAGTTCGGGCTGGACTGTTCCCAGGAGGCACAGGGCCAAGACTGATTTGCATATAGCTGTGTCTGAACTGGAGTCGCGAAATGAGCTAAAGAATGATGATGGATTCAATCCAGATCTGTGACTGGAGGCGAGTGTCTGCAAGGTTTCAGTGCTCAGTCCATCATCTCCTTGTGTGAGCGGTCAGACCAGCCATTCTGGCATGGACAGATTGCCCTGTAGGCCAGTCTGATCCTGGCTTCCCAAGATACAGTGGTTCCCTCTGTGGGCAACTGTGATTTCTTTCACAAATGGCCTTACTCCACTGGATTAGATATATCATGAGCTACAAATGTACAAATGCAGCATGAACAAATGTATGCAGTCTTTTATACCAAACAACTGCACAGCTTGTCTTTTCAAATTCAAAAATCCCAAAATCTGGTGCCTGGGGTTGGTATAACAAGGAGAAATATCTTCCCCTTGTTTTTTCCTCTATGCATGTGTGCCAAATTCTGCAGCACACATACACAGAAGAATAAGCCTCAGAGGGTATTTGTTATGCAGGAACAAGCTTATTCCTACACAAAGATTATCCTTACCACAATGCCGGCACCCTTGCACTATGGCGCAGGGGTGTGCGCGTTGGCGCAAGGCACCACATAGTGCACAAGCGCATGGAGAGAGACGACCTGTGCCTATTTTGGGATGATATAGTACAGTTCTGCTCTCTCTCTAGGCGACCTAGCGCAGCAGCTTGGCTAGCTGCGTTGCGCCATTTTTCCCCATGAAGTATGTTGTGACACTGCATGTGTTGCATGTTGATGTAATACTTAATTTTGTTTCCCTTTTTTTTTTTTTTTTTTTTCGGGGAAAAACTGCAGCTGCATTGATAAACTAAGTGTTTTTTTGCTTTTACACGTTGACACCTCTCACAGATGCACATACCCACCCACTGATTTTAAAACCACACTTCTGCCTTCTACATAGGACAAAAATATTTCAGACGGAAGTCTTTAAACAGGTTCTAGACAGTCAGGGATGGCATCTCAGTGAATGACTGCTGCCCAGGTGTAGTATGTGCTTTATTACTTTAGTTTTATTCATTTATCTTGTTATGGTAGAATCTTATTAAGTATTGTGTGTTTCCCTTTAAGCACACTAGTTGTACTCATTTGAATGGCTAAGTTCTATGTTCTAGTGTGTTCGTGCGTTACACTGGGGATCAGTTCATGCAGTCAGCTGATCTACTAGGACGTGCTCTTTTATATGGAATAAACTTCTACTTAATTCAATTGGATTACTTATTTATTTCCAATTCCAAGATACTACACCAGGCCCCAACTCGAGTTATGAAGGACAGCTCTGAAACAGGAGCCGATACAGAGACCGCATCTGAGGGAGAAGAAAAAGGAGCAGAATCCAAAAGCGATTTTTCAGTTGGCAGAGTGTCATCCGATTACTTGTCTTCCAGTGATGAACATAGTCATGACAGTTGTGATGTCCCTTTGTCAGCACAAGCTGTGCAGCGGAGAGATAGTAGCAGGGTAGACCAGTCCAGAGAGCAGACACGTGCAGCAGCAAGCACATACAGAGTGCTCATACAGAGTGCTCTCTTGACAGCCTCCTAATTTAGTACAACCCCCTCGTTCACTGCAGAGGTTGGATGTAAAGTCAATACTGCAAATATTTTGCCCATTGACTACGTCCATCTCTTTTTGGATGTTGACTTCCTTGAGGAAATTGTGTCCCAAACAAGTTTGCTTGCCGAACAGTTTGAGGGAAATGGTGGTCCTCTCAGAGAACGCTCATTGACCTGGGTTTGATCCGTTCCTGTTGCAAGCACTAGGCCTAGCCAAACAAGTGGGGCAGAGAGCCATGCAAGTCATGCCACCTTGAACTCTCCTGGGAGTGCAGATTTCAGAAATGTGCAGGTTTGGTAGGTTTCCCTGGGTGACACAGCTACCTAATGGTTTTTAACAAAAACGATTGGTTTTGTGTAGCAAATGGGGACCTGTTGCCTTTTGGACCCTTTCCTGTCACATGGCTATATCAGCCCATGCCAGAGAGGGACCATTTTGGAGAGCCAGGGAAATGCTGGGTGGTTGGAAATGTGTGGCTCCCCACAAATTCCTGAACTTTCCATTACAGAAATTAATTTTATCCAAAGTTTGAGGTATGGAAGGGTTTCTGGGAAAAAAACACCTCATTAAAACCACAGAATCCACAGCACCCTGGATACCCCCAGATGTCTAATTTTCCGAAATGTCCCAGTCTCTAGTATGAGTACACACACACATTCATAGATGAAAAAATAACCGCTGTTCCAAAACTCACCATTTGATGTACATTTCATAAATATATAGGTTTTCTTCATACGTATTGTTCACTCTTATATTATACCATATGAATTGCTCTATACTTGGTACACAATGAAAAAACTGTTTAAGTGGCAGACCAGTTGTTGGCTCAGAGTACCTCAGGTTCTTGGAGGACCTACAAACTCTAGGTATCCTTGCAAACAGAAGGGTCTAGCAGATGTACCAGTGTATTGCTTTTGTAAATCGACCACTGTGACAAGAAGTTACAGTTGAAAATGTTGTCACAAATGTTTTTTTCTACTCATTTTTCATATATTGTATGTCAACAGACATTGAGGGATCTACACAAATCACCCCTTGCTGCATTCAGAGTTTTGTTTACTTTTCAGCAATGTACAACTTTCTGGGATCGTCCATAGGTTTCATACCGGTTTCCACCCAGAACTGGAAGTAGGCTGAAAGTACAGGAATTAGGAAAAATGGGCTACCTCCTAGAAAATGCCAAAACTGTGGTAAAAAATGTTTTTGGTACAGCTCTGCTTGCTCCTGAAAGCTGGTGTATTTAGTACAGCAAACCTTTCGATGCTGCCATTTTCCCCCATTTGTCCCCAAACGCCCCCATCCCCCAAAAATGTGGCTATATTTTGGCTATTTTCCCAGTCCCCCCAGGGGAATCTAAAAACCCTGGGTACCTTTAAAATCCCCGTGATGTTGGGTAAAGAAAGGGCGCATATTTTGTGTGGACACCTTACCTGGAAAATGAGGTATGGAGGCCAACGTGCAAACTACACCAAATAGCCAAAAGAGGGCTCAGCACTAGGGTGAAAAAAAACAACAACAAAAAACTCAGCAGTTATGGGTTAACGGCCATACTAAATTGATTCATAGCCCTCCGTTTACTGCTAGCCAAATTTGAACTTCATAAATACCAATGCAATGCATACATGATAATACCTTCATTAAACTATAAGGGGGTGCTTGCCAACAGCATTAGTAGTGGAAGGCTGTGGAAAGGGATGCATCATTGCTGTGGCAGACACAGCATTGTTTATAGATTCTAGAATATATGGCAAGCAGAGACCCTGTACACCACAGGAGAAAATAAGGATCAAGAGTGTGGTGTCTATCTTGCATGCTTTAATGTTGATAATTGCTTCTGGTGCGTGCTATATGGCATTTCTAAGGGTAAGAGGGAGAATTCTTGAAGAGAGGGAGTTGGGTTTTTTCAATGTAGAGCTCCATCAGACAGCAGCATGAAGTCTGATCTCAAATATCTTTTAATTACCTTCACCGTGACTCCGCCGTCACTACAATTTAGAGACTAGCAGAATTACTTGTGTGTGGTGCTCTTTCTGCCCCGGGTACTCCACGTGGACGAATTTCCAGCCAACCGCTTCAGGAGCCAACTCATTGTTGAGCAGAACTGGCAGCAAGGCTCTTTGTGCAGAACGCGGATATCTGCTGTGGGCAACTACTACTTCATCAGGAAGTAAGCATTCCTTTGTTGTCTGAAATTTGGAACCCTAATGCCGATGCAACAAGCCTTAGCTTTCAGGTACTGCGAAGGTCTTGCGTTGTAGTTGAAGGATACAAGTGCCACCATTCTCAAAAGTAAATGACAGTTGGACAACATTCTCGTGACTAGCTTCCCTAAGCAGGAGTGAAGTATTCGGGTGTTGCAGTGCAACTAATCAAAGGTCACACTACGTGACTCTACGTCACAGCTATTTTGGCTGTATTTAAGTTTAGTCCTTCTCTATCAACTCAGACTTACTTCGTAGCACAACAGAGATGCTGTAAGAATGGTGGACATCATAAACTCTGACCAATACTAAAGGTGACGACTAACAAGTTACATTTAAATGTATTCTCTTTTTCTTCCCTAAGGTTTGTATGGTAGTTTACTAGATAGACGATTTGCACTGTGAGCACAAGTACTAAATTTCTTCAAAATTCTGCAGCCTGAACATTGTGCACCCACTCTAGAACTCCTTTATTACTATCATGTAGTTTAATCCATATTTACATTATATGCACTCCAGCTCACACTTTCAGCTTAATGCCTCCAAAGCCATTTCTTCCTTTACCAAAGAAATGTTCTGAATGGAAGGAGTATTATCTTAAGCTACATATCCACCATTGAAGATCATGCCGCATAAGAATTTTCACCTACAAAGAAAAATAAAAGTTTACTACCCACTTTGGGTCCAGATGGGTTGCTAATTTACGACCAAATGGAACAGAAGACCAGAATTCCTGAAGAGATTGACATCTTTCAAAAAATGCTTTAGCCCATTTAGACTCTCACTTTTAAAATATCTGCATAGTTCTTGATGGATTCGGTTTCTCTCACCATTAACAAGGCATTAATGGACAACTTGAGGCTTGCGTATCTGCTTAAAAATAAAAAATAACTATCTATTTAATGTAAATTTGGCACACTGCATGATGAACTTCTAAGAGATCAAGTCATCATGCACACCAATGACTAACCTACAAGAGAGGTCGTGGGTAAATGGGGATTCTACCATTTTGAAAAGAGGCAAAAGAGAGGAGCATAAGCAGCCTAAAAAAATTCACATTCGTACACAAATTAAATCTTCACTCTTCAATTTTTTTCCTCACAGTTATTCATCTAAAAATGAAGGTAGGAGCAATACTCACAAGGTCACACCTGTCAAACTTCAAGATAACAATCCAGAAAACAACAAATGATTTTGATGCTACAGATGTGGATGCACAGCTCATTTTGCTAGAGACAAAAACTGCACTGCAAGTAAACTGAAATGTTAGCACTGTGGAACAGTATGTGGTTTCGCCAAGATGTGCAGAGAAAAAAAAAAGAACAGAACAGGGAAGTATATTACCAAAACAGTTGAGTCTGAAACTTCAGATGGGGAGAAATGTACTACTACAGGTGGAGTGTTAAGCATTGACTGTAACGTGTTAAGCATCAACTTAAGGAACAAACCAGTCTGTCAATGGTGACTGGAGGAGTTGAGATACTGAAAACAGCTGATTGAGGTTCTCCCTTCACCAACATGGACAGATCAGTTTTGATGAATACATTTATCACTGTATTAGGGAAAGAACTAATTATAACAGATATGTATCTTTATCAAGATAGACACCAAACTCATGGTCCTTGTTTTCTCCTGTGGTGTACTGTACAAGTGAGCATATCCGAGCAAGTTCTAGACAATCCATACTGGTAAACACTACTATGCAGGCAAGGAGAAAGCCATGTGAAGTTTCCAAACAATATAATGAACTGTCAAAAGCCTCAAGTGAGGACTTTAGACATTGAGTAATTTATTTTTTTCTCGGGGGTCTTCTATCTTCTGCTGGTATGCTTGCTATTAAATTCAGAATGCAAATATTGAAAATCTTCTTTGTAAGGCCACATTATTCAGAAGAATGTGCATAGCAACTGACTGACCTCTGTCACTGTATTGATATGTTGCTCCAGACCTAGCATAAAAAGGTATCCTGCAGAACTTTTAGCCTGCTGGTGCATATGGATCTGGCAGCTGGCCGGTTTCTGAATTACACTCACAGGAAAAATGCCCTTATCAAGACCATCTCTTCCCTGGTACAGTGATTTCAGATAATTGAACCTCAATGTCAGTTGCTCGAGTTACTTCCTGTTTCACCTGTCCTTTAACACAGAGGTAAATTTGTCTTGGAACATCAAGGATCTCCAGAAATAAAAAGTTATTAAAAGGCGATAATTAGAAATTCCGAGCCCTTCGGTTCCTATTTCTGAATTTGGAGTATAGAGCCCTTTTTCCACTACACTACACTACACTACACTGAGCTTCCATAGCGTCAATTATAAAATGAAGCAAAAATGAAGCAATGGTTATTGTACCTAAATGCTGCTACTGCATAGATGTAGAGATTTACATGACAAATGGAGTTTCCATTTTCACTGCTCATTATCGACTAAATCAAGATTAGATAGCCTTCTCATCTTGATTAGAGGCACAAATAAATAGATTTGTGACTTATGCTTCCTACATTCAGTTCCTAAATCTATAATCTTTTGAGTAATAGATGCATTGGTATGCCTAGATTTGAGAGTTACCCCTTCTCATGCCTTACACCTTCGTTGTGAAACTCTTCCCCCCTCAGAACTTATGTAATATATCAAACCATCTGTCTTTTAGGAAAAGTTGCAAATTTCAGTTGTCCAATCTCCATTCTGTGTTTACACTTGTTCTGTGCTGTGTTGTCCTTCAAAGCTCAAAGGGACTTCTATATGAGTGATCACTCAAATACAGCTTCAGTAACACAAGATAAACATAATGAGGAAGAGCAATTTTATGACACGTTATTGCTTGGTTTTTCCAATGGCAAACTATTATCTGGTGAGGGTCATCATGCAGTATGAGATACTTTTAAGGAGTGATCCAATCTAAATGCTTTTATTTCTTACAAAGAACCTATATATTTGCCCCATTTAATTATGATATAGTGCTGTCTGACACTTGGAGATGTCAAAAACAGGATTGCTTCCTTTTTTTCTACAGACATTCAAAAGATGCATTTGAAGTTGGACTATTTTATCTCGAGCAGTGGATTGATGGGTACAGTCATGCCCAAGGTCACAGTTCATAAAATCCTATGATACAATAGTTTGGATCTTATAGCATCGTCAAACCCTGCTACCCACGCTTACTTAAGGTGTCCATCAAACAGGCTAGAAATTATCATTTTGAAGAACGTAGCAACAGGGAAGTAACCTAGGATGTAGACATAGATGTACTTAAGGAGTGGCTGATGAGGAAGATGATACAGTCATCTAAAGCCCTAAGTAAAGAAACAATGTTTATGAGTTAGATGCTCGCCCTAAAGCATGAGAATCTGAAATGAACAAACAGGCTGCAACAAGGTTGCTTGAAAACTCCACAATACAAAGTGCACTGGTGATACTGGAACAGAGGTTACTGCAAAGAAGACAAATATACTATGGAAAAAAACAGTGAAGATAATAAACGAACTTTTAAATTGCTGCCTACAAATGACAGAAACTATATTAAACGTATCAAAGACACAAAAGGTCAGATACATTACGCAAATTTAAATGGATGGTCTTTAATTACTATAGTATGATGGGTAGATTTAAACCTGGAGCTCTAGCATAAATATCTTAGCTGGATAATATTCCAGGAAACTGATGAAAAACTAACTGCTTGACTGGAACTTCTGAACCCCAATGAGTACATGCACTTTTCATCTGGTAATCATACCAGGACTGGTTTGTTTGCAATATCCTTTTCAGACATGTTTAAGTGAGGAGGTGTCATTGCAATTGGGACCAAATATTGCGTTTATACCCCCGCAATGAGAATATTTAAAAATTTGAGTCAATGTTGATCCTAACTGATAAATCATAAAAAGATGTTGCAGGACGGTGCATATTGCAGACCAATAAACCTTTGAATTGGGCTAAGTAATATGTAAAAATGATAACCAGACACTGAGTATAGAGGATCCTCCAATAACTCATAAAAAAGGACCATCCAGGGATTTCTAAGAATAGGCAAATACACAACTAGTTTACATAGGCGGGCAATGCAGTTTATCAGGAGAAATACGTTGTTAACCCATCTCTTACTAAAATCCATTGAGGCATTAACCAGAGCTTCTTGCAACCAGTCCTTTACAGGGCAGCCTGGATCCTAAATTCATCAAGACTTTGGCAATATTTACTTCTTAAATGCACAAAGGTACTGTTTCACTAATTACACAACTCTTATGACTCATTATGGCTGCCACATACACACTTGGTTTGCAATGGTAGTGGAACACAAACCTACTGCTATCAATCTATGGAGAAAGTAGGAAGTTTCATGGATCAAAACTAAGGTCCTTCCTAGGATTCTATATGTGGTGCTGACCCTGCCTGTTAGAATAACAATGGAATACATCACATTACATCCAAAACACATATTTTAATGTGCATAGGCTAACAACATCCTTAGAATTTCTCTGGGGGTAGTGGTTTCATACATGAAGGAATACACACAATGCAGCCAAATAGATGCAGAGTTACAGCTATACGCAGCATGTGGCCTTGTAGAAGTTACACTTAACAGTTCCTCTACTGATTACTAGTATAAAAAAACATACCATTTAGTCTTTGCTGGTGGCTTTGAGGTCACAGTAAGCTACATGAATAAAGAAGGCAGGCAGTTCAATAAATCAATATACCCAACTCAACTCGATCCAACAACACAGAGCCCAAATTTATTGATTTCGGTCTCTACACATTTAACAATTGGTAAACTATGGTTTTAAAGACCCTGTGTCAGCCCTCTACAAATGGAGTACTATGGTATTCAGCATTTTCTAAACAGCAGTTTAACTTGCATCAAAAATGAAAAATAGACAAGTGTAATTTACTTGAAGTCCCACATCCACACTATAGTTTCCTGTTGACTCAATTTCCAAAATCTCCCATATAGATTACACAGAATCACTCAACCTTTTCAGCATCATAGCCTACATATGTCAAATTGTGTGCTACTTCATCCCCTTAGACCGACAGATTACTCCACTTACTCTTCCTCAATTCCTAGACTGCTTTCAAAGTACAATGCCACAATCATAAAGATATCTACATAAAAGTCTTAAAATACAAGACCAGCTGAGCCTAGTGGAAACCCCGAGCACAGACCATGTAAAAGAACATGAACTAAATTCTGATCCCTCCAGTGGCTAAACAAGTTACCCACAGTTCAAACATTCATTCAACCAGTCACACAGGGAAGCTATCTGAAATAACGGCACATATCAGGAAAGTAAAGAAAGCAATAGTTAAAGACTGATTGGCACTTAGTGTACATCATTCAGTCTCTCAACTAGCATGCAATCCAAGTGACACTAGCCATGCTCCATCCAGGAACAAGAACTGCATACTTGCAAAAGCCTACATTAATGCTAGTAAGGATATCCTGCATTATGTCCGGGCACAAAGTTCTGGCTGGCAGACCAACTTAGAGGGCGTGAATGTAAACAATGTGAACGAGTAAAACATTCTTGTTCACGGATGTTCCTTTTAGCACACAAAATGTAAAAAGGAAGGATCACACCTTTAGTAACTTCACAGGAAGGATTTCAAACAAATACAATGCAAAAAATACACACTTTTCCGCTTTCTACCAAACTTAAGTAACGGTTAGAGTAAAACGTCAAAATTACATTTACACAAAAGCACTGATCTCTGTATACAAGATAATTTTAGTTCTAAGGGTTTTTTATGAACCATTCAGAGGAATGCTCTAAAAAGATAATGTTATAGAAGAAGGAGTGTTTGGGAAAAATTAGGACCTACACCAGTTTATCACCAAAGCCTATGTGCATTAATTGGTAAATGTATGTTCGATGCAGATATCATTCAGTTAATACTCTCTCTTGAAAATGTGAATCTAGTCTTGATGCTTCTGTGATGATCACCAACTCACCTAAAAGGATTAACACGGGGCGGAGCTAGCTCACGACCAAGATGTCCGTTGAGCTGAGAGCTCCGATAGCCGCCAAACTATCCGATTAATATCCTACAGCTGTGCCTCATCTATACCCCGCAAACGGTGACTTATGACTCCCTGAGGTTTTGTGGTGCCGATTCCACACGGAGCGACACGCCTACCTGTCTCCTGGACACAGTTACGACCCATCTGTGCACCCGGGCTGGCTCGACCCCGGACGCTGGCGCCGCTCGGGGCCTGCTAGGGTCCGGAGGCCTCCTTTCTCCTCCTCGGTTGGGGGGGGAATGTGGGGTGACTACCGGCGACTGTGAAAAAAAGCGTGGGCCGCGCCCCCTTTGATGCCTCCGGGGCTCCTGGAGGGAGGCTGAAGAGTTGCCTTCGGAGGACCCTGAGGTCGACTGGATCCTCTGCTGCCTTTCTTCGGGGCGGCCCGGCGGGCGAGCCCCCCCCCCCATGACCTGCGGACTTCCACGGATTCCTGGCGGAGGCCCGTTTTTTGTGGCGCATTGTTGGTGTGGGTTCCAGCTGATCAATGACATACCATTCCATATCATTTGTAGTGTGACCATCTCTATAAAGTGGTTTGTCATGCGTGTTGAGTTACATTTGCACTGAATGTTGCTTCTGTGTCTATAGATGCGTGTGTTTACTCTGCGGCTGGTCATGCCTATATACCTTAAGCCACAACGGCTTGTGATAGGGTATATGACATGGGTCGTATTGCAATGGGGGCGTAGGTTCGGAGCCTATGAAGGAGGAAGCGTGAGCTTGCAGCTCCGCACCGACCCCGCAATTTCTCCTGTTTTGGGGACTCATCGGGTCCCCCACGCACTATCCTGTGTGAGCGGAGGGGTGTTGAGAGCTGCTCCGGCGCAACCCGAACTAAAAGGCGCCTCCCCGGCGATTTGGAGTCCCGGGGAAGATCCTGTGTCTGGGCCTGGCCGCTGGTTAAAATGGCGGCGGTGGTGTTGCTGGCGCAGTAATGCCCTAGATTTCGTACCTGGGGCCGAGTCGACTGCAACGAACATCGGAGGACTGTTGACGCCGGCGGCGGGGTGCGGACACTTGGCGGAGCTGAAATACGAGGCAGGAGCACTGGCGGCGTATTGCAACGGGCCTCGCTGGCTGGAACTGCGGAGGAGGTGCCGACCGGACGCCCTGGAGCAGTGCTGCGGTGGGAGCGGGACTGGTACGTGTTCCAGCGGGCCCCGGCTGCCTCTTAGTTGGGGTCAGTGGATCAGTTTTGTGCCGCACTACGGAGAGTCAGCTGTACGGGACCCAGGAGGAGGTGGAGCCCGGGCACCTGGTGGCGGCCCCCGGGAGCGGGAAGATCTCCGGCGGAGCCTGGTAATTATCGGCTGGCTGGAGGGGTGTGAGCGGTAGTGCCCGCCGGAGTGGACTTGGTAGTGTGTGCTACTGGGGCCTCACTGAGCTGAGCGGGAGGGCCTGCCTAGGACGAAAAGTGCGAAGGGGCCCAGAGGAAAGTGACCGGGAGCGGGACCCCCCTCTGGCAGTGACAAGCACTTTTGCTGGTGGAGTGGGAGACCTGCAGTAACCCCTAGGGCCTTGGCTGCTGCAACGGAGAGGAAGAGTCAGGGACGTCTGGACTTTGCCTGGGTAAGCGGACGGTGGAGTGAGGGTGCGGGGCCCCACTGCGGGGCTTGGCTCAGACCTGCGAGGGAGAGCTGCCGATGGTGACGACTGGTGACTGTGTCTGGAGGGCTACTCCCTAGAAGCGGTTGTACGGAAGGAGCTGGCAGTGCCTATACGGGGACGTGCTGGAGAGGTGCCGTGCAACCTTGGGGCGCCTGAGTAACGGGACAACGCTGGGGGTCCCGGGCTGTTGATCATCGAGGCCTTTGGGAACCTGGGTTGACTTCTGGCGACTTCGTGGATTGCCGCATTGGATGCCGGTGACCTGACCCCTGGTAGGTGCGGTGCCCTACTGCTAACAGCAACTCCTGCTCTCGAGACTCTGGGGGACCTCGCCTTGACTGGGTGGTGGGGCTAGTGACACCTGCGGTCTGCCCTGGATACGCTGTGGTACTTGCCTAGCTTCGCGGTCCTTTCTTGATTGCTGCCTGGCGGTGTGTGGCGCCGTGGACCTGCCTGTGCGTGGTTGAGAGCACCTCTATCCGGAGTGGTGTTGCGGATACGAAATTGGACTATGGGGAAGACCCGGGGGAAACAAGGGGGCGACTCCCTACCTGCAGCGGATTCGGAAACGGGACGGGATCCGCTGGCTGCCCCCCTGGTCTACTCCCGCAGAACCAGGTGGAGCAGATACTGCAAGCTATCACGAACACTAGGGCAGCCTTACAGCAGGATATAGCGCAGGTGGCGACCAGTCTGGGGCTCCTGAAGGCCGATCATACAAAACTAGCTGATAAGGTGCGGCAAGCAGAGATCAATTTGGATGACACTGAATCTGGGCAGCATAAACTGGATACTCAAATGGGTGACGTCCTATCCCGACTGCGGACCCTCGAAAAGCGTGCTGATGATGCGGAAGGCCGCAACAGAAGAAACAACGTTCGAGTGGTGGGCCTTCCGGAACGCATTGAGGGGTCTGATATGGTGACCTACTTGGAGCGCTGGTTCTGAGGAGTGGTTGCGCCGGAGGGGGGGTCTGTCGCAGTTTTACACGTTGGAACGGGCCCACAGGGTGCCGGCGCGTCCGCCGGATCCTAGACGCCCGTCTAGACCGGTGGTAGCACGTCTCCTTCACTACAGGGACAGGGACTTGCTTATTCAGAAGGCCAGGACTTCGGACCCCTATACAGTTGAAAATTGCAAAGCCACACTATTCCCGGATTATACCTTTGAGGTGCAAAGGGCCAGGACATCCTTTTTAGCGGTCAAGCGTGCGCTCTGGAGCGAAGGTATCCAATATTCCTTGATGTTCCCTGCCCGGTTGAGGATAGTACTGGATGGCAAAACACACTTTAGCGATAGCCCAGAAGAGGCCTGGACGTGGTTGGAGGACTATCGAGCTGGGAAGGGGGCGGCTGGTCTAGCCTCACGTGGACTGGCGGCGGAGCAGCAGCATCGTCCGCCTCGCCGGACTAAACGACAACGAGCAGCTCCTGGTGGCCCTTCTGCGTCTCAGACGGAAGCGGAGAGGTTGGCGGCGCTGAAGGCTGTTGCAGATCTGGCTGGAGCGGAGCCATCCACGCCGGCAGGTTCGTCGGGCTCGGAGAAGGGAGCCGATGACACGGAAGCTGACATGTCTGAGATTGGTAGCCAGATTCACCTTAAGGTGACGCCGAACACAGCGGATGAAATGGTGGACGCTCCGTAACTTGTTATGTACGGTAGACTCTTTGCCTTCTCATGGTGATGCAGTTGCTGGGCGGGATGATGCTGGTGTATGCCGGGCAGAAGGCTCCTGGGGTTCCGAGGCTGTGGGTGGCCGAGGGGACTGCCTGACTGTGGACTTAGTTCTATTGTATATATTGGGGGGCGCTGTTGCTCTCATGGCTGGGGAATCGGACATTCTTGGGGGTTGGTGTCGGATGTGTTGGCTGGCTGCTGGTGCTTTACTTGGTTCCGCCTAGCCCCCACCGGATGGTTCCCAGTCAGCGCGCCTTTATTGTTGCTTGGAAGGTGTTTGTTGGGGTTGGTTTGGATGGGATTCACTATGTTAGTGCCTGTTCTGGGGGAAGGGGGGGCTCTTGCTAGGGGAGGCATCGGGATTGTTGGGGGGGTTGGTAGGGGATGGTACTCACCGGCTAGTCTGGAAAGATTCGGCACTGTAGGATGCGTTTGCAGAGCGACTATGGGGCCCTTACCTGATGTCAAATGTATGACTTGGAATGTGCGGGGCTACACTCTATGCAGCGGCGCTATAAAGTTAATTCTTATCTGGTTCGCAGGGGCGTGCAGATAGTGTTCCTGCAGGAGACACATCTGCCTAAAGCGGAAAGATTGGCACTGTAGCGTAGGTGGAGAGGGCAACTTTATTATACTACATATTCGGCTTTTGCGAGGGGGGTCTTGATTTGGGTTCGGGCAGGAGTCCCCTTTCAACTTACTGACCAATTGATAGATCCTGAGGGCAGATACGTAGTGGTTGCGGGACACCTTCACGGGCGGGATGTCACTCTGTGCAGTATATATGCCCCTAATGTGGAACAGGCGACTTTCTTTGCTCGAATATCCGAGACGCTGACTGGCTACCTTACGAACCCGGTACTGATGGGGGGTGACTTCAACTCCATTACTGACGTAAATATGGACCGTTCCCAACCCACACTGCCTGAGGCCCCAGTACATAAGTTATCAAAGGTTAGGCGCCAGTGGCAAGAGAACTGGGGACTCATTGATGTGTGGCGCGTACAGCACACTGGAGAGAGGGATTATTCCTACTTCTCTGCCTTGCATGATCTACATGTGCGTCTTGATGCATTCCGCTGTAGTGCTGGGCTCACTGCCATAGTAGCTAATAGTGAGAATTTATCGCGAACCATCTCCGATCATAACCCATTGTTGGTGAGCTTTTGCTGGGCCCAGGAGCGTCCGGCCGGTTTGACCTATATCGATGTCCTAGCCCCTAGACTGCTGTTGATCTTTCGTGAGGCCAGGGAGTTGGGAGTTTTGCCAGCATCTGCTAGAGAGGCGGTGATCATCCCCCTACTTAAGCCGGGGAAGACCCCTGAGGATCCAATTGGCAGGGCATAGGCACGAAATGAACTGCAGACTATGGAGCAGGGGAATGACTTGAATGGCTTTTGCTCATTTACCAGAATACAGTCTATCTATGAGCTTCTCACTCTCTTTTTTTTCCAAGTACCTACTAGTGAGAGATTATATTTTGTCAGGATGCACGTTGAAGGTACAGAGCTAATGCTACATCTACATAAACTAGGCAGGAAACCGTTGATTTTCATGGTATATCAGGACTTTGGTCAGTATGCTACCGATGATAGTGTGCTACTGGCAACAAATTGGATCCAGCTACTATCTTCTAATATTCTTGTTTTGGAAATCCAAAGGGTATTGGAGATCACGGATTGCTTGGTAAACTCTATCAATCTGAAATTATAATAGTCCAAGACTTTTGTATTACACTCCAGAGAGAATTTCCAGATGGGGTGCAACTGTTTCTATGGATAAAATTAGATGCCTCAAACGTAGTCTGCTAATTGCAGATATTGTACAAATATATGAGTCGGAGCTGGCAACTAGAGCTCCTTCCTCTTTGAAAAAGTTTGATAAAACTTGGGTTGGTTTCAGCTGGGATTTCTCAAAATACAACGTTGATTGATTCGGTCTTTTTCAGTCGAGTGATGATTCTGGGTATAATCATGATTGTCTTGGTGATATCCAAGTCCCAGACTACATTATATTATGGAATACTGGTTATCGTGGGTTATATACGTCTTTTCTCTTCTTTTTTCTATTTTATCTGTATGAATATTTTTGGTAAAGTATTATGTATGGAACATTTTTGACTGAAATAAAAAAAAAATATTTAAAAAGAAAAAAACACAATAAGAAGACAGGCACTATAATGACCATAACACACTTCGTCAATTGTAACCAGCAACTATAATGAAGCAGATGAAGTGTGAAATATACAACTTCAAGGTTCAGAATGTGGAAAGGGATGAGAAACAGCTAAAATGCTACGAAAGCTAAAGTATACAAACGATATGGATACAGGTTTGTTGAAGTCATGTACCATCCTTAGCAGGGGTAGAATGGCTATTTTGATCATTGAAGTCATTTTTTTTTTGTTTGGCCAACTATTTAAACATTTTGATATACACAGCAGGCCGACTGAATTCAGCAAGTATCGCTTACAACTAATAACTATGTCCCCTCTGTTCTTCTGACAGGCGACAGTTTCAATTATTTCAAAAGCTGTAATATTGTTTGTTTTAGTGTACGCCGAGATTTACTCATCCGTTTAAGAAGCAGGACCATTTCCCGTTTAATTATGTGCTAAATATAAGAAACAATTTTGGGAGGAAACTAAAATCCACAACGGTAGCCAAGCTACTCAGCATTTGCCCATAGGAAAGGGAAATCAAGTGACTGATCAAAGGCTTTTTCTGATGGTTCACTTAACACATATCTGCTCTGAATTTTCTGCCTGAAACAAGCACTCTGTCACTGGCAACTACTACTCAGATATAGGAGTCCTGTAAGAGCAACTAAAATGTCCAGTTGGCTGCAGGCAAACACTCAACATCTAACCCCTACCTATGGCACCCTTGGCTATTTAATCTGACAGGAAAACACACAAGATGATGGACGGAATGTTGCACAATGGCAAAACATTCACCCCCAGTCACAGATCTGGGTTTAATCCATCGTTATTTTGCTCACCAAGCCACCCCAGTTCAGACATGGCCATATGCAAATCAGTCTGTGCCTCATGGGAACAGTCCAGCCCGAACTACCAAGCCATGTCTTCCCTGGACCGGAATCAAGCATCCTAGGACTGGTTTCTGGCTATCAGTCGTCTTCAGCCAGGATAGCCTGACTCCAGTGGCGTAGTGAGCATGGGACCCACGTCTGGGCATACCCTTCCCACATAGGGTGAACAGCAAAATCCACAAGATGATGGACGGAATGTTGCACAATGGCACATTGTTCTCACGTATACATATCCTTCCTGTTCTTTAAAATTCCTTTTTGTTGTAAATTCCTGTGAGATTTTTTCAGAGTTTTCCAATGTATTCTAAAAGTTTCCAAAAGTTTCCAAATTGGTGGTTATCAGTCTTTCATTTTTTTGCCTTGTTAAAAAATTATGGATTTTTTTGTTTCAAGGTGCATATAACAACATTTGCTTTCATTTACTTCCTTCTCTTTTCTTTCATATCAAATATGAATATGATCTTTCAATTAACTTTTCTTTATTTCACATCACTGCTTGTAACATTTGCCTGTATTCAAATCCCCATTTTCAGCAATCCAGTCCCACCCAATGCCCAAGCATGTGCATGAAGGGACATATTGTACCTCATTAAAATTGTATTGTATTAGGCAAAACATTAATGGTGGACATTTTACACACTTTACTGCGGTTTTGTTTTGTGGGTAAATTGCAAAGGTTTGCTGAACCAAGATTATCTACTTAGAGGATGACATATATGTGCTCTGTTATTGTAGACCAGTTTCACACTGCCCTTGTCTTTGTCCAGAAGTACCAGGAAAGAACTATGCTAATTACAATTGTATTATTAATGTCTGATCTGGGCCTATTCATGCTCTTCTTGGCCACAGGGAAGAAGCCTGCTAAGGAATTAATATGCATTATTTTAGTTATAGGGACTTTAGTGACAGCAAATTGCGCCGCTGTATAAAGAAGCAGCTGAGATAGTAAAGACACTTCATAACCTTCAGGATGCTTTGGGTCATTTGCCTATGTACTTCGCACTGCAAATAAAGTAGATTTTATATTGTTAGGTAAGATCTATGGGGTTTTGAGTTTGTTTGAAAACTAGCACAAGGACATCTTAGCACCATGTTTTACCCATCACTTGGGCCTTTGAGTGAGAATTGCACAGGGCATTTTAGCTTTGTATTACATGCAGGGTGCACAATGCTAGTGATTTTCCATCTTTGGGAAAAGAGCTCAGTATGTCTTGATGCAGTAAATTTTCCAGCTTTGGAGAAAGAGCTCAGTATGTCTCGATTTAGTGCAGTCACAGTCGTTTGTACAAGTGTTGCATGCTAAGTGCCAAGCCTTGTGTTGTATCTTGAGTCCCATGTTATGCTCGCCCTCTCTGTGGATTCTTGATGTGATGTGATGTCACCTTACAGAATGTTAGGAGTCAAATAGCCACAGTTGGCTGGGCTGAGCAGCATGCTGGCTGCTCCTGGTGGGGTCTCGCTGTGATCTTGTATCATCTTGAATAAAACCTCTTTGATTCACCTGAACCTGCGTGGACTTGATCACTACACCTTGCTACAGCACCATAAATGTGTTTTGCTGCTAAGTGCCAAGCCTTGCTACAGCACCATAAGTTTTAAGCTTCATTTTGAGATTGACGAGGTAATAATGCAAGTTGATCCTGGGCTTTTATCATGAACTGGTCCTACATTAGTACACAAGTTCAGAAATGGTCTATGTGACTAATTTCCCCCGAAATTGCACAGTCAGGAGCAAATACAAATAAACACATAGCACCGACTGCCTCATTATGTTTCCAAGCTGTACATTCTGAAGTTCAAAGATTAACTTATTGTTTCCCGAGTATGTACTGAAAGCAAAGAAGGCACCAGTACCCATTCTGGGCCTGTGCACAGGCACTGAAGATGTTCATGATATATCCCCCAATTATTTTCTGTGAGGGGACGTGGCTCGTATAGGCATGCTTTTCAGACTATCACAAAGGAAACCTAGGAACAAGAGTGTATGGTGCAGAGCTTTAGAACAAGAAATTGATTCTGGAGGTACTTGTATGGACACTGATCTTTGTTGCCACAATTCCGATACCAGAGCTTTGAGAAACCAAATCTATGAAATGCTCTAAATGAAGAAGGAGGACATCATGGAGGTGCCGCTTGCTCTGTACCGAGACACTGCTTTAGGTTCAGCTGTGAATCTGTTGACCACTACACAGCAACATGCAGTGAACCTTGAGCTGAAGCCACATGATGTGAGCCAGGCTCCCAAAATAGAGTGAAGTAGGTCCTATGGATCTAGGTGACTTGCAGATGGCCATCTGGGTGTTTTAATTAGCTTACTACAAACAAGGAGACTGATAGGAGAAAGAAAGGAAACCTAACCAGATATGTTCCGCTCCCTAGACAAGTAGAATACACACAAAGTATATCTGGTCTCTCAAAAAGAATGGAGGAACACGTCTGTAAGAAAATGCTTACCTTAGGTCAAAAACCCTCACTCACCCAAAGTGCTTCATCATTGGGTTACCTCCTCACACCAGGACTGCAGGGTAATGGTGTGGGGTACAGCCCTTCAATGGAAAGGAGCATAGGTGTTTTAGATTAGATGAGCAGTAGGTAAGGTTCGGAGTGAGGGGCAGAGTGCAAGCAAAAATAAAATGTGATATGGTTAAAACTATCTCCTGGTCGACTAGGTAACAGCTTTATTCTGGTGCCCGGATGGATAGGATTAACAAGCATTTGCAATGCAATAGGTCTCGCATTTACGCGAGTTTGAGCTATTGGCATTGCAAATAACAATGCCTTTTATTTTTGTTTGCATTATAAAAACATAAATAAAAGGCATTGGGCCATATGTATCATGGTTCCGTTTTGCGAATTCTAAATAGCGATTTTTAAGGAATCGCTATTTAGAATTCGCAAAACGGTATGTTTGTAAAAAAAAAAAAACGCATTTTTATAGCGATTCCTTAACATTCCTAATTTGAGATTAGCAAATTGCTAATCGCAAATTACCCATTCATTTCTATGGGCCAGGAGACCCATAGGAATGATGGGGTAATTTGCGATTAGCAATTTGCTAATCGCAAATTAGGAATATTTTCAAGGGTGCAGGGGTGTCTCAAGAACACCCTTCTGCACCCCTGAAAATGACATGTGGGGCCATATGGCGCACATACATGCCCTAAGGTCATGTATGAGCGTCATATGGCACCTTTGGTTTTTTTGAAAATAGCTTTTATTAAAGAATTCGCAACTTACCACCAACTAGAAGTTGGTGGTAATTTGCGAATCCTTATGGGCATTTTTTAAATATTTTTTCTTTGATACATTGCATTTAAGGAATCGCAAAATTTGCGATTCCTTAAGTGCAATCGCAAAATAAGGAATAGCAAATTTTGCGATTCCTTATTTTGTAGCAGAAATGTTACATACATACCATTTAGCTAATTAGCATTCGTAAAGGCCGAAATTCGGCGAATTTCGGCCTTTGCGAATGCTAATTAGCTTGATACATATGGCCCATTGTCATTTAAATGCCAATAGCTTAAACTGGCGTAAATGCGAGACCTATTGCTTTGCAAATGCTTGTATATGTGTGTGTGTGATTTTATGTACCAGTTTCTCTGCCAATATTTGCTACTACATGTGCCAACTGATTGTGTCTTTATGTTTGCCTGTGAGCTTTGATGCATGTGTCTGTTCATTATTGCGAGTGCCTACTTCACAGAGTTTTGTGTTTGCCAGTGTTCAACAGCATCTTTTATTGTGCTGTGGAAGGGCATGTCTATCTGTGCCTTCCCAAGCATGTTAGGCACTCTGTGTATGCGTCTGCCTCTGGTGTGTGTTTGTGAACCCTGGATGTAAGCACTTAATTAGGTAATATCGAACCCTTGTTTACACTGGCATGCCATCACTGAGAGCAGTGCTTTAGATGGAAAGGTACTGTCCCGTACTGAGTACCGGTGCTTCCTAGGAGTTAACGGGTACTCCAAATAGAGAGTTACTGTATGTTTTTATTTCCAGTAAAAGAACTGTCTGACAGGACACCTCTCCACCACGTTCCAGGAGGGGAGGGGGGGGGGGCAGCCGACGAATGCAATAAGTGCCCTTTTCCAGACTTGTGTTAGGAGTCGTTGCACCATTTCTGCGCCACTCTCCCGATCATAGGTGTACCCCTCGTGACTGCGCAGAGACGACCGGTGGGGCGAGTGTGCTGTGTGGGTTTTAGGAGATGGGATTGTGTGTGTTAGGGCTAGCAGGAAGAAGAATTACATAACAACTAAGAGTCTGGCACTCTGTCATGTTCGTAAAGTGAGAAACAGGCAGGTGCTGTTTTTTCTGAGGCACTGATACACTAAAACAAACCGGTCGCCTTCCTTGGGATGGATACCGTGGGCAGTAAATCTAACTGGTGCCGCATTTCCTCATATCGAGGACTGTGGGCAAGTCGCTGTCTTGTGCCGCTCTCATGTGTGGGCAGACGAATGGCCTCATTCTGTCGCTGGCGGATTTTCACAGTTTGGCACGCAGGGCACGTGCTTTTTAGAAACTCAACCGCCCCTTTCTGGTGCAAGGAAGCACATCTTTGTTGCACTTAATTTAATTTTTGCAATTTTACATTGCGGGACGGTACTGGAGATCTTTACTAGAGTACCGGTTATACCAGACAAGGACACATTCATTTTTGCTGAGGCACATGGAGATTAAGTGGTTTGCCCAGAATCACAGGATGTTGAACCAACGCAGAGACTTGGTTCCCTCGCTCAAAAGCCGGAATGTCTAGTCCCATCCTCTCTCTCGCAACAAAGCGAGAAAGAAAGTCATTTGCGAAGGGATGTTTCCCCTTCCTGCGGAATCAGTTGTGAGCGTCACAATACACTGAGAACTATGTTGCGACAGAGGTCTCATACAATATGTTAACAGGCAAAACGAACACTCGTGCTTCGCAAAATGCTGCATTTATTTCTCTGTTCCCACAATATGATTAGTCTTTCAATCAGACTGAAGGGAGCTGAAGTGCCGACTGAATGAATAGATATCAGCAAACTCGTTCTACCACTTAACATTTGCTTTCATTCTGCCACAGCCCTATTTGTGGTCTGGAGGCGAGTAGCAGGTGAATGCCTGCGCATGGGCACCAACATTTGATATAAGTAAAACCGAATGGACGTCCAAAAGATTGCGTGACAAACTACTCGGGAGTCAGCTCTGGAGGCTCTAGCTTTCCTGTACACTCATTCTGTACTAAGGAAACTAGCCGTACATTAACTCCGAAAACGTACATGTTAGAGTATAAGTTGTAGACACTACATCTAAGAAACACGAAAGGCAATCGATGCGCTCCGTGTCCTAGTATTAATATCAGCAGACAGCACACTTTAAAGAAGCAGGGTCGGCGAGCTTGGGACCAGGATGCCAAACTTCCGAGGCGTGGAACGCAGGCAAGAGAGGCGGGCTCTACTTCAATAGGCAGGAGCCTGCGAAGTTCCGGCAGATTCCCCGCCTCTGTAGCAGGGTAGCGGTGACGTAGCTCGTCCGGAGCGCGGCACCTTGGAGGCAGAGGGAGCCCACAAGCAAGCAGGGATTCCGGGAGAAGAAAGCAGGGATTCCGGGAGAAGAAAGCAGGGATTCCGGGAGTGATGCGGTTCTCGGGAGAGAGCAGGAAATGCATAACGGTGCGAGGAAGCAAGAAGAGCCCGGTGAGTGGGGGGGGAGGGAGTGGGGGGTGTGTGTGCATGTGTGGGTGTAGCTGTGTGTGTGTGCGCGTGTGTATGTATATGTGTGGCTGTGTGTCTGTTAGCTGTGCGTGTGTATATGTGGGGCTGTGGGGCTGTGCGTGCGTCCTGATGCATTGTGCCTGCGTGGGTGTATGTGTGTGTGTGTGCGCATGCGTGAGTGTGGCTATGTGTGCGCGCGAGAGAGAGCAGCGAGAGGCTGGCAGGCTGTGAATCTAGCACAGGAGATGTGCACGGCGACTGGCTGGGCGTGTGCGCCCACGAACTGAAATTGCCGCGTGCACATCCCCTGTCTCAGATTCCCAGGAGACGGGCGACATAAGTTGTCGAGCTGGACAATGCTTCGCATTGTTCTCCAGCTTGACCTAAAAACAGGTGTGGACAGGGGTTTGGAAAAATTACCCCTTCTACACAGTTAACATGTTTTTGCCTAGGAAAGACCCAATCAAGGGTTCTAAGTCATTCTTCAGGAGGACAGGAATTCTGTCACTCTGTGAATAAAATATAAACAATTCTGGCCTCACACAGGTAAGCCAGATGGTATAAGAGATGGCCCGCAAAGTACAATTTACAAGTCCACCGTCATTCGGAAGTGTGAAACACAAGTGGATGAAAAGAAGCATTTGGACAACATGATAGCAATATAAAACATATATTCCGGAGGTGAAATGTGCATGGTCGTGTCAAATAGTGCAACGAGTGCCCATCACCAATAAGGAAGCTCATATAAGAGCAGGGATGAAGGTAATCTTACCGATAAGGAGATGGTACATCTCACTCTCAGAACCAAAAGAAGCCCAACCAGAGAGCTGCGTGATACAACAAAAGAAAGCTACAACCAAGCAATTAAAATAAGATCTAAAATCAGCGGGGAACAAAGTAATCACAAGAGGGCGAAAACATAATATATGTTAACCTTTTAATGAAAATTCGATGGAACTTGAGCTAGAGGGGTCCAGGTTGAAGACCTAACCCGAGCCAGTCAATTTTACACAGGGGCATCGTTAGTACTGCAAGTTAAGCAAAGTGTATGACCACTATGTGTGTGTCAATGCATAGAGCGAGCACTTCAAAATACTCATAAAGAAAGCTTAGTATAAAAGCGCTAAACTGACAACCATTGCGTAGTAGGGCTATGCTGAGAAAGCTCACTCTACGAAATAATCATCTGGCCACTGTACATGTCGATGCAAAGACATGGACAAATATGTTTAGTTTAGTAAATGATGTCCAGAGACGTGTGGATGACTTCTGTAGGTTTCTTTATTCAAGATAGGAGATAGCGTAAGAGCAGACCATCCACGGCAGCAACAGTCAGTAAACTGCCACAGCGTGGAACATACAAAGAGAAGGAAGAGTAGAACATGGAATATAGAATATAACAGTAAGCATTCCTAAGAAAGACTAGAATAACAACCTGCATGTACTACACATCTTCTCCCTTTCTGTTGTTTGAGAAAAAGAGAAAAAAAAAAAAAACTTAACAAATAAAATCTTGCAGGTAAGTGGGAGGCCGCCGAGGCCTAAGAGGACGTGCAGAAAGTGAAGAACTTTGAACAGGAACAAGACCCTGCAAAAGAACAGGAGCATCACCCCCACCAGAAACAATGACTTCATCTTGTGTTTGAGAACCAATGGGGGCACCATTTGAAGGTAAGTAATTATCAGTGTCATTGGCTAACAAATAACCACTAGAATCATCAGAACAAGGAGTAGAAGCAGAACCATCAGAGTGGAACAAAGAGGAAGAACCCAATGGAGAAGGATCCTTTTGTCTCTTGTAAAGTGCAACCCTCCTGAAGTTCCAGCATTCCCCATTATTTAGAATAACACAGTGGTTGAGCACTTTCTTAACTTTAAATGGACCCTTGAACTTGGACAAACCCTTTTGCAACCTTCCCAATTTGATTTTGACCAAATCTCCCACAAGAAAAGGGGAAGAAGTGAAATTGAAATTGGGATTGGGATTGGATTGAGGAACATCAGTTTTAAGATCATCTGGAAAATCACCCTGCACCTGCAGAGTAACAACATCTCTCATCCAGGACGGAAATAACTTTAGACCAGGATCACGTCCTCTCATCAACTGAAATGGAGACAAATCTCCACTAGCCAAAGGAGTGGTACGATATGCCCATAACATTTCGTTCACCATCTTCCTGACAATGTGACCACCACTGGATGCCATCTGTATAATACCCTTGACAACTTTATTGGCTCTTTCGCACACCGCATTTCCTTGCGGGTTGTATAAAGAGGTAAGGTGATGGGAGACACCACAGTCCTTCAAGAAGATCTGCATGTCCTTGGAAGTGAGTTGTGGACCATTGTCTGTGATTAAGACAGAAGGCAAACCCTCATCCTTAAAGAGATTACCCAGAAACCTGATGGAGTTGGAAGCAGTGATATCATTGGTAAAATGAACAACTAACCATTTGGTGAAAACATCAATAACAACAATTGCAAATCTGTCATTCTCTCCTAACTCACCCATTGGGCCAATAAAATCGAGAGCAATGGTGTGCCAGGGTAAATTTGGAGAAAAAATGTGCGCACCATCAGCCAGTTTTGGACCAGTTTTCAACCGCTTCTCCCCTTCTCTGCAAAGCGAACAATTCTCGACCCAATCTACTACTTGGGAGTCAACACCAGGCCACCAGAAATGATCCTTAAGACGTCTTTGGGTAAGAGTCTGGCCCATGTGCCCCTCATGTGCTAAAGCCAATAACTTGGTCCTTAATCCAAATGGAGGTACAAATTTCTCACCTTTAAAAAGAATATCCCCAACAATAGAAAGGTCATCTAAGACTTTAATGTAAGGTCGAACAGCTGCAGAAACAGAACTCTCTCGTCTGGACCCCAATCTTATAAGTTTGATGACTTCTTGAAGAGTAGCATCAACAGACATTTCTCTAGACCAGTCACTGGAAGAGAAAACACCTTCACCCACAAAAACAGCATCTTCAAGCGAGGCCACAGCCACATCATCCAAATCTAATGACACAACTGAATTATAAGGGGAACGCCAATCCATAGACAACCTCGAAAGGCAATCGGCTTGGAAGTTTCTCCAACCTGGAATGTACTCTACTGAATACGGAAACTCTTGTAATCTAGCCGCCAGCTTCATAAGCCGGGCAGATCCTTTTCCCGCCCCGCCAGGAGATAGGAGTTTGATCAGGGGCTTGTGGTCAGATCGTAGAGTAAACTTCATGCCCCACAAATAAGTACGGAAGTATTCAACAGCCCAAGAAGCAGCTAATGCTTCCCTTTCGATAACAGAATAGTTCCTCTCTGTATCAGTTAGGGTCCTGGAAGCAAAGGCAATGGTGACCTCTGATCCCCTACTCAATTGAGACAACATAGCCCCCAGACCATGTGCACTAGCATCAACAGTGACTATTGACCTATTATGTACATCAAAGGGAGATAACATTTTTGCATCACAAATCTCATTTTTGATATTTACAAAACATTTCTCTTGTTCTGGTCCCCAAGAAAAACCTACACCCCGTTTAAGCAAAGATCTTATACACACAGTCTTATCAGAAAAATTTTGTACAAACTTAGAATAATATTCTATCAATCCCATAAAGGACCGTAGCTGATCTTTGTCAGAAGGTGAAGGTGCAGAACGTATTGCTTCACACAAGTTCTTTTTAGGTTTTATGCCAGAGGAAGTAATGGTGTAGCCTAGATAGTCTACTTCACTCACACCAAACAAACATTTGTCCTTGCGTAAAGTTAGACCAGCATCAGATAGCTTTTCAAGAACAACACTGAGAGTGAAATTGTGCTGGGATTCAGTAAGACCATAAATCAGGATGTCGTCTTGAAAATAGACTACCTTGGGCACACCTTCGAATATACCTGACACCATGCGTTGAAAAACGCTAGCTGCTGACTTGAGTCCAAAGGGCAGACGAGTAAACTGAAAGGTACCCCATGGAGTGATGAAAGCTGTTAGGGATTTAGAGTCCTTGTGTAAGTCAATTTGATGATACGCACTCCTGAGGTCCAACTTCGAGAAAAATTTTGCCCCATTGAGAGTGGTAACTAGTTCAGATATATTCGGTAGTGGGAATGTGTCAGCAACAACACAGTGGTTGAGAGACCTGAGGTCGACACAGAAACGGAGTTTGCCGTCAGACTTCTTGGTGACGACAATGGGCGAAACCCAAGGGGAGGCCTCCACAGGTTCAATGACCCCCCGAATTCAACATGTCATCAAGAAGACTCTTGACCTCATCCCTAATGATTATAGGAATGCGTCTCACCTTGTGTTGAACGGGAATTGAGTTAGGTTTGATTATTATTTTATGTGAATAGCCCTTGAGCCGACCCAAACTCTCACCAAAAACATTTTTAAACTTAGAGAGTAAAGAGAACAACTCAGTGTCTTCCACTACCATGACCTGAGGATCAGCTCGAGGATTCACAATAATGCAAAGGTCATATTGGTGTATCCAACCAAGGATGGCAGGACCAGACTCTGATACATACACTTTTCCAAAAATCTGTCTCGTAGAAAACACTATGTTAGCTTCAAAGTACCCCAGGATGTTCAATGGTTCACCCCGATATCCACCAGGAGAAATATCTGTAGGAAAGAGAGGACCCATACCCCATAAGTCAACAAAGAGGGAGTTGGGAATGATGGTGTACCGCGAACCAGTGTCCACCATCAAGCAAACATTTTTATCATTGATAATGAAAATAGCCTTAGGTCTATTTCTGCGTTTGTGGTCCTCACGTTGAAGATCAGAGTCATCACCAATAACCAAAATCTTGTCAGTGTCATTCCTACTTACTGATATGTCGCTAACACATGAGACAGAAGGACGAGCCCTACTCCTGCAAACACGAGCATAATGCCCTAATTTACCACATTTCATGCATTCCTGCTTGGCTGCAAAACAAAATTTTGAATCAGAAGCATGTGCAAGACTACCACATCTAAGGCATTGCCTAGCAGGAAGGGGTTTAACAGTGTTATTACTCTTAACATTAACAGTTTTTTTGTTGAAGAACTTTCTCTGTTTAAGAAGAGCAACCTCGTCTTGGTCATCATCTTCCTGACTCGGAAGCATGTACGAGTGACAAGACACCTCACCAACGTCACTTGAAGTGGCTCTCTTTTCCAGCTCTCTCATACACCCCTGGGACTGTTCAACAACCTTTGCTAAATCAATTGCTGTTTGTAGATTGGGATTCTTCGCTGCCCAAAGACGTTCCTGTATCTTTTTGTTATTGCATTGCACAATAAGCTGATCCCTGATCAGTTCATCTGTCATGTTGCCAAATTTACACTTCACAGACATTTCGCGCAATCTAGAGACAAAATCGTCTATGCTCTCACCAGCTTTTTGACTTTTGGTGTAAAATTTATATCTATTCATTACAAGGTTCTCTTCCTTGGCATACCTGACCTCAAGACGAGACACAGCCTCCTTATACTCATCCAAAGGGGCTTGTGCACCAGCTAAAAGAACTTGCGGTAAGAACCTGAAGACACGTTGTCCCTCTTTACCAAGAGAACCCAATAGAAGTGCCTTTTTGCGTTTGGCAGAGAATTCCTGGGCATCTAACGCATCAAGGTAGTTCTCAAACATGGGGAACCAATCCTCCCATGATATGCCGGGCTGGCCAGGTGAAGAAAGAAAACTGGGCGGTAGAACAACTGAGCCGGCCTGAAAGGATAGTTGTTCAGACATGTTTAAGTTGTGGTGAGAAGCACAGGATTTATGTTATTAGTTGTAAAAATGGCAAAGCAGCGATAAATTTTTATTTTTTTTTTGTCAATAAATATCACAGTGTTAATTAGTTCAAGTTCCAGGAAAAACGCCACAAACAGTAATTAAAACTAAAGTTTACTTGTCATGTATGCGCATAAGACGAGCGCATCGTCGTTGCTGGAGTTGAATCCGTGACCATGGAAATCCAAAATGGCTCCCAGCGTGATGACGTATGCACGCAAACGCGCTGATCGTCTGACAGACGCGACGCATTGTAGTGGATCACGCAGAGGGAGAGGAGCATAAACATACGTCACAGGCAGGATCGCTGAGTCCTGTGGAAGGTTCTAATGCGTCATCATTATCGAAGAGACGCCGAAGGAGTAGGAGACAGCCTGAAGGGAGACGGCAGGAGGACTAAGTGGAGAGAACGGAGACAGAAGCAGGTAAAAACTTGCCGGTTCCGTCGTGAAGTCCTATGTGAAGCCGTCAGATCTTCTTAGGCAGGATGTGAAGCGTATGTAGGGATTCAATTCAAACCAGGTCTGCTCTTAAATCTCTGAAGTCACGAGGTGCTGAGGCTGAGCATGGGTTCAGGAAACGTCGCCAAAATACTGTAGTAAATGATGTCCATAGACGTGTGGATGACTTCTGTAGGTTTCTTTATTCAAGATAGGAGATAGCGTAAGAGCAGACCATCCACGGCAGCAACAGTCAGTAAACTGCCACAGCGTGGAACATACAAAGAGAAGGAAGAGTAGAACATGGAATATAGAATATAACAGTAAGCATTCCTAAGAAAGACTAGAATAACAACCTGCATGTACTACATTTAGGATGTATCCAACAATGGGTTGGACAATGCAGGTCAATTGCCTTATCTAAAGACTGAAACCAACCCCCGAAAAATGTACTCGAGGCAGCAAGTAATCAAAGCCTCGTCTGCCCAAACTGAGGGGCGAGGCGAGCACGTTGCGGTCTCAGTCAAGTAGTATCTTGTGACCCAAAATACGATTCTCATACCAGTTAAAGGAGAGTGTAACGGCCCCACATACCTCTTTCTCGTCTACTGGAACTCCTAATAGTGTGCCCAGCAAGAGTGAAGCAAAGACACCAGGCACATAATTATAAATGGGCAGAAGTGATTGGGGATACATGATGAGGCGCGGACATGGCACCAAGGATCATAGGAATTGTAGTGTTGGGAAGACTTCTGTAAAACGAGCAGGTTGCTGCATCAGGCTCACAACCATTTAGTTCAAAACCACAATCAGAGAGAGGGGATGACCATGGTTATAGTAATGGTACCCAGTACAAAGGGTGGTGTCCATTATCAAAAACACAAGCAATAGTACAGGTGCCATTGAAGGTAAATGTTAAGACTCCACTAACCATATTGGGAGAGAATGAGTATCTATTGTGTAAGATGATGTACAATGAGTCTCCAACAGTACCTCAGGATGAGGGGGTGAGTCATCAAAGGCGGGGGGGGGGTCATATGCCTAATTGCTGTAGTGCTAGGTAGGAGATTGTTCTACAAGAGGGAGCTCATGGCTGTGCATGTCTTGATTTGACAATAGGAGAACAGGCTTTGTTACAAAGTGGTCCATGGGATGTCGTCATTCAGACCCCATAGATTGCTTTTAAGTCTGAGAATCCAACATGGTTCCCTTTGGAACAACAAAGTGTCCAAATTCCCCACCTGTGCAGTCCAATAAGGTTTATCCAACACCGCCCATCTGATATCATCATGTGTGTGTCCAGACATTAAAAAAATGTCTGGTCAATTTTGTGTTGGACTTTTTGCATCTTATTGAACAGCAGTGTTCAACAATTCTTGTCTTGGACTTGCGAGTCATCATTCCTACGTATTTAAGTTTGCAAGGACAGATCAGGAGATAGATGACCCCACTGGTATTACAATTAGTATGGTTGTGTAGCCTAAATGGTGTCCTGAAACCTACATCTGACTCGTGCTGAGGTTGTGTTAAGTGACAAACTGAGCAGGAGCCACAAGGAAAGTGGTCTTGAACTGGGGGCATAGTTCATGACGTGTCTTGGTTAACTCATTGTGAAGTGGGTAGGGAAGAGGTGTGAACAACTATGTCACCGATATTCTTACAACGTTTCAGTGCAAACAACGGTTTGGGTAGCGTACCATCACCTGTGTTGATGATGTGCCAGTTTTCGTTGATCACCCTTTTTTACAGTATTAGCCAGGTGGCTGTGCATACTAACACAGACCAGTCTTTCCAAAGTGCGTTTTGGAAAAGATCCCAACAGGGCCACTCTGTGGTTGTTTTTGTCTCTTTTCACTGCTCTGCAGATAAGATCCTATGGATAGGTCCTCTGGGTAAGATGGTCACTTAGTTTGGATGCACATTAAGTGGCTTACCATGGCCTAAGTGGGTCTTTGCAGCAACATCAATCACAGAACAATTAGCTTAGAGGTAGTGGCTGCAAGTAGGCGGTTTGACACCAAACAATGCCAAAGAAGTAATAGAGTAGCAAAATCCAGTGTTTTTTATTTGTGGCCAGGGGGTGCCCTAGAAAGCACTTCAAAATTTGGAAGAGGTGGGCAGACTACCGGGGGCTGGACCTGGACCCGCCACATGAGGAGGCCACCCTCTCAACCCTCTGATATGTTGTACTGTGAAAAGACACTGTTGGTGTATGTTACACATGGCGAGCGATCTAGTACTGTATTATGGTTAAGGGGAGCGAGCAGCTACGCAAAGGGGGGGGGGGGTTGTTGGGGGGAGGGAGGGGGTGTTTAATCCTACTGTTTCTGATATTCTGAATGGGGGAGTTTTCATGTTCTTAATACACATTGTGGAAGACTATGCAGATTGATTGATGATAGCAGTAGCCTCTGGATGACGGAGCTTTGCATATTATGTGTGTTTCAACAATAAAATAGGTTTTAAAAAAAAAATCCAGTGTTTTCCGATTCCAATCAAAATCAAATATTCCCTTCAGGGTGGGGCTCAAGTCGGGGTACCACGCGGGTGGATGGCATCCCCCCACTTATTTTACCGGGAGCTCGATAACTGGAGCAAATGGAGCCACACATTCACTCTTTGGCCTCTCTGGGCGAGATCGGAGCTCATTCAGAACGCTGCTCACGCGCTGGCTTCTCTGATGCAATCGCATCTAAGGGGTGAGCGAGGGGAGGCAATGAGTCTGATGGTGCAAGCCACCTTTCATGACGTCACTTCCTGTCATGACATCAGCGTCCCCCCACTTCTTTTTATAGGACTTGTGCCCTGCTTCAGGGGAAATTTATCGGTTAGAAATCAGGTTTAATAGAAAACCCTACACATACTGGACATCCAACTGGCAGGACTCCAACCATCTCATGCTCCTCAACTAATAACTATAAATCTCTTTACTTAGAGACACTTGTGTGGAAAATTGATGATGACAGCCCTGGTATCAACTGCTGGCTGACTCAGCGGGTACACCATACCTGCACTTGCCACTCATCAGTTACATAAGCAGTTCACCATGTGTTTAAATACATTCACAAAGAGCACAATACATCCATTTTACGTACTCAACTGGTATGCACTAAACATATGGCCCTCACAATTCCACTGTCTATTTTGCAATGAAAAACTGCAAACGCATGGGATCACCAAGCAGCAGGTGATGAGTCAAAACATGTTTTAATAAATAAAACCTGGGCTACAAAAAAATAATAACTAAAGACTTCACACTAGTTAACTAACCACACCAAACAACGTGGCCACCACTACCTGATTTCTCGCTGTCGTCCTCGATTTCTATTTATCGGGACTTTATAGATGGAACGTGTGCTTTACATCGCCGAATCACAAAGAGGGCGGAATATGATCTTTCTAGAACCCAGAAACCCATGTTTACGATACTTATTATGTATATTGAATAATATAATCATGCAATAATTCAGTTCAATTCAGCTGATGTTAACTAGGACTACAGCTTCCAGAAAGCAGCTTTAAACTGGATCTGAACCCGGGAACGGAAGCATATGTCGTTACTGGGACAGGACTGCACAGGTTAGTTAAAAGAAAACATTAAGTCGGGCCATATTAGATGCCCACATCCCATAATGCTGCACCTGCACGCTTACCTGCCCTGTGATGCCGGTGATGAGTGCTACTTTCCTGGGCTTTCCGTTGCCCCCTGGGGAACCGCTGACTGCAGAGGTGGAGTGCTGGTTTTGGGCCATGATGGGTGGGCTGACGGAGCTGGTAGAGGAGGGCACAGGTCAGAGCTCTGCGAAAAGGCTGGCAGGTACAGGTGTGGAGCGTGCAGGAGAGAAAGCCGGCGTGCAGTCTGGTGTGTAATGTACTATTTCCGCATCACGGGGGAGGGACTGTTGGAGGCCAGGTGTCCTAGTGAAGCACCAGTAGCAGGACGGGCCTGGGCGGTGCCACTCCGGGCTACAGGTGCGCCAGGGGTGGGGCAGGCAGGAGAGCTGTGGAGCCGTGCCCCCAGCACAGGCACCGCTGCTCACAGATTGAAAAGAGCCGCTCCGCGGCAACCAACCAGCGACAGCGCAGGATGCCGGCGTGGAGGGGACGACACTTCCGGGTTTGCGGCAGCAGCGCAGGGACGCCGCGTGGCCCGGCCTCGAGCACTGTAAACAGGGGGGAGGCGCCGAGGTGGGCAGCTCGGCTGACCGGCCCTGCTAACGACTAAGAAAATCCAATAATACTGTTGCTGTGAGTGGTGGGAGGGAGGGGCTTATTCTGATGTATTGGAAGAGAGCAGTGAAGACTGAGAGATGCACCGAGGCAGAGCCGCAGCACACAGCGCCAGCATAGGCGTGGAGGCCTGCAGACAACCCCGCGTGATTGGTTGGGCGGTGTTGCTCTGCAGCGCTTCTGTCCTCGCACCTTGACGGCTGTCACATAGGAGTATACCGGCTGTCACATAGAAGGAGGTAACAACGAGGGAGCTGTATCGTAAGGCTCTTAATGACGGTGGTCGAAGTGCATTACAAAAAAGTATGGGAACTGTGATGCTCCATGCAATGGGGGCGCGGTCTGAGAGCGTGGGGGCGGAGTCGAAGGTGTGGCTAAAAAGACAAAAAATATTCAGTAAGTTATATTGGTCTTTCAAGTCAAGTAGCTACATATATAATAACCAACAGCTTAAATGAAAAATACATAAAAAAAAAGATGTTAGTGGGAAATGCACTGTTAGTACATTATGAAACCTCTATTAGTTAATGTACTGCAGGGGAAGGCCTGCCAAGTATCACGCATCAGCCGTGACTCTAACGCATTTCACTGTGGTGTTCCGCATCACCGCACTGAAATGCATTGTCACGCATTTTAATGCCACCGTACTGTGTACCTAGCACTGATTAACGGGCCACGCCAGGCTGCTAACGCACACATCACACCTGTGTCGGTTCTGCTGCTGGGCAGACTTTGCAGCTCGGAGCTGCCACCAGTTCACTGCTGCTACAAATGTATCTTAATAGCCTGCTGGAAAATTTCCGGGGCGCGGCTGAGACACACTAACTACAGATATGCCTGACGTCACCCGGCCGAGGTGCGCAAGACCGTCGCAGCCATCTGCTAATGTGAGGCACGTGCGTGACCTCTACAGACCACCGACCGTACTGCAGAAAACTTCAGACTCTGGTGAACCTTTTATCTTTTTACCAATCGGTGAGTGTAGCACACTCGTAACTCTCTGAAAGAGCCAGGGCCGACACTGACTCCGTGACACACTCCTATAGGCGGGCCGGCCTGCCCGCCTCCCGCTGCACAGTTTAAGTGGTTTTTGGGAGCGCGCAGCCCGGCGTACATTGGTAATAAATGGTTCAGACCAAGCTGCCGCCATAGAGTTAGGGTGGTACGGCCTCAGCAGGCTGCCCTACTGCCTGCACTGCAGCCATGAATCAATGCCGCGAGAGTCACCAGTGGGCCCTGAACCTTGGCGCTGCTCGGACCACCAGACAGTGCCGGGGGGAGACCAGAGTGTCACACACTGTTTCCTCGACCTGCCTCCCAGGTTCGTTCAACATGCAGCTGTAAGTATAACGAAGATCATGCCTCTAAACAGTGTGGTGTCTCTGTCCCGCTTGTTTACTTTGCAGTAGGGAGCATGCGGCCCTTCGCCGTGTGTCTGTCGTCCATTGCACAGTAGCTCCCTGTGTAATCGGCTCCCTCTTTCCCTCTGCTTATGCTCCCTGTGTCCAGTCTTGTCATGTCACCCTTTTACTGCTTGCACTTTAGAACACAAGGTCAGCAAAATATGCATCAGCGCAGAGCGGTGGTGTCACCATCCACAAGAAGAAATTTGCATAAGGAGCGGTCTGTAGTGGTAGCTGACAGAGGATGGCCACGGCTATTGGCGTATACAAGTTTAATCCAGGTTTAAACCAAAACAGGCTGGGTTGACTGATAATACCTTAAATATGAATGGTGCACTTAGGAGAGCAGAGCCGGTCTGTTTAAACCCCCGCATTCCTTTTAATAACACCATTGCAAAGCAAGCTTTGCTAAGAGTGCCTCTGAAGCCATCGTACATCTAATGTAATCTAATTCAACGAGCTTCATTCCTTTCTCGCGTCCTGCAAGGCACAGTTCCTCTCAGTAATAATTGTTAGATTTCTAGTTTCGGCGTTGCCTCAACATTCTGTGATTCTGGGCAAATAATTTAATCTCGCTGGGCCTAACAAAAGTGGTATCTGTAATGTAGCTGATGGTGCTCATGCAAACAGTACACTAATTCTGAGTTTGTGCTATATAAAACAAAAAATCAGAGTTTTAGGCACTATGACCCTGTAAATCAACAAATCTAAATCAGCAAAGGGCAACTGAACAACAAAGATTCAGTCCTACCAAGTTTCTTTTTCCTGGTCCATGTGTGATGTAGTGCTCGTCTTATTTTTTTCTTTAAATTTTGGGACTTGTAGTCTTGCTCACTCCATTATAAAACACAAATAAAAGTCACAGAATTCAAAGAAAACCCTAAATTGGAATAGATAGAACTGGGAAACTTGGACGCTATGAAGATTCTTTCACATTGTTTGAAATGACTTTTATTGCTGGTATTTGTGCAGCACTTTCAACCATTATCATGGTACCATGGCACTATTTACATCTGTGCAGAACTAGAGACCATTGTTTAATAATGTGTGTTGCGATTTGGTTCTTTGCGGTTATTAGGTATTTCATTCACTCTTTAGTTACAATTGGAATTTGTGTAGTAGAAATGTGCAGAGGTCTTCACAGGCACATACCATGGTCACATGGACTCTGGTGCCACACGGTGAATGATTCATTATAATTACCCATATATTGATCCTGAGAACATATACCATGTGTTTGTCTCTGTCACTATAAACTCGAAGTGTCACAAATTTGGCTACAGAATGTCACTCCTGTGTACACACACAAAATATGGAAATGCCACACATAAGCAAAGTGAAAACTTGGCAGGTATATAATCTTATTCACCATGGCTTCCTAATTTAATTTACATTTAGGAGCATGTCATTCAGCCTAACGTTACAGTTGAGACCTCTCCATTGCACAGAGAGTCACTGTCTGCAGTACAATTAGGTTACAAGGGGATCTGGAGCTTTGCAGCCCTTTTTAGATCTTAGAGATTCTCGTTGCTGGAACGGGTGTTATTTCTGATTTAAAAATTCCCCTGTCTTCGGTGCTTGATTTTGCTTGCGAGAAAGTGTCACTCATAGTCGTTGAAATGTCACTCATAATTCCGCTGAAATTATGAAAATGTCACATATAGCAGTCTGAAACCTTGGCAGCTATGCAGGGGTCTGTGTGTAACCAGAGAGCCTCAGAATTCAGCAGCTGCGGTCGGTAGTGGGAGTACCTGCCGGGCGGTGGTGTGGAGAGGGGGAGGGGCAGGATGGGGGGGTTGTAATCTGTGGGTTACGGAGGTTTACAGGTAAGTAAACATATAAATAAATAGAACAAATTTCGTTGCGTGTACTTCATCCCCAAATGCGATGCAGTGCACGCAACGAAATTCCTCACCGCCCGGCAGGTACTCCCACTACCGACCGCGGCTGGAATTCAGTATTGGGTTGTGCAGTGGAGAAAAGTGATTTGTGCATATTTAGAACTACGAGGTCACAGCCTGTGGCAGAAGGCACTGTGAATATGCAAGTCATTATTTTAAACTTGCATTACACACAGTATAAGCTAGACTGCTACAAAATGCGCAAAAAGGTTTAAGATAAAAAGGTGCAAAAAAATTATAGATTTTAGTAATAGCCAGACTGTACGTGAAGCAATTTTCTACATAACTGTCCCTTCAACACCTTGTATGGGGTAGTAAGCGCAATATAAATATTATTGCAATTACATGCATGCTCTCCACAGCTCACTGTGAACTCTTTGCACTACCACTCAAAAACAAATCTTTGTTATCACAAAGTTTTGAGCGATTCAATCAATTGAAGCCAATACCGTCTCCCAAGCATGCTTCACATTTGCAAATTACCCTTTAAATTTGCAGATCAACTCATTTCTCTCAGGCAAGCAAGCATTGGGGCATGAACGCTTGCTTAGCTGTCTGCTCTGCTTCGGTTTCGCAGCACAGGATACTCACTGAATTACACTTCAGATGAAGCATTTAAACTGTTGGAATTAACAGTCCGGGACGGTTGTCTTTTTACACAAAAAGTAGGGGAAGGGTTTTTCATAAATCAAAAAAGTATGGGCATGTCGTGCCCCTCTGACCCCGCCCACTTTGACCACTACTTTAAGCATGGAGATCTGTATCTGAACTTTTGGCAAACCGTCCTCTTGGGAACGTCATTCTAACATTCCAAGATGAAGAACAATGTACTGAAACACAAAGGAGTATGGGGAAGGGAGAGGAGCTCAAAACATAACTAGGAAACAAGCAATATGTAGCCCTACATTTTGAGTTTGCTACTTGCGGTATTCAAAAACTCCCAAGTGTTAACTTACTACAAAAGTGTAAGTTGCATGTCCACTCTTATGCCTCCTTAATCCCATCGCTTTTAGTGGTAATTCAGACCCTTTGCCCACCCACATCCCTCACACATTTATACCTAAAATCTATATTTACACATGCAGAGATACAGCTATCGGGGCAGAGAACTCCATACATTCAGATATAGGCCAAACTTGGGCCTCGCATGGGGAGAACACCCATTGTGGCCTGGTTAGGAGGGCAAATCAACAAAAAGAGAGGTAGGGAAGGAGTAACACTCTTAGCCCCCACTATAACTAGAAAAATAACAACAAAAGAGTGTTACTTGGTTGAAGAATACACAAGTAATGGAGCACAAGATAGAAACAACGCCAATTAGGTTTGTTTAGAAAGCCCTCACTCACCGACGTGGTCGGTGACATGCTTCATCATCGGGCCCCACTCCACACGAGCACAAGTCACAATATTTATAATGAATTACTTTAGTACAAGAACTAATTGTTTGTTTGTCTCTTTATGTTTGTCTGTGTTATCTGCCTCCATAGGTGCACCTAATTTTTGAAGTCTCTAACCTAGAGACAAGTAGGGTGTGTGCCTCCCGGTTTTTGTTCGGTGTGGCCCCCTCATTGCACTTTCACAGACGACTTTTTAACTTTCACGTCCCTTGGTAGGGTGGGCCTTAGCATGCCAATACCGCCGGTGTTTATTCACCATAGGTCCTGACGAATGCCAGGTTAATTACACCGCGATACAAAAGGGGATGATGGATGGAGCGTTTGAACAAATCAAACACTCACCCCCAGTCAACTGATCTGGGTTTAATCCATCACCATTCTTTAGTTCACTCAGCCACCCCAGTTCAGACATGGCTATATGCAAATCAGTCTGACCCTGTGCCTCATGGGAACAGTCCAGCCCGAACTGCCAAGCCATGTCTTCCCTGGACCGGAAACAAGCATCCTGGGACCGGTTTCGGATTCATAATCCTCATCAGCCAGGCTGTCTCGAATCCAGTGGCCAAGCGAGCAAGGGACTCGCGTCTGAGCATACCCTGCCACACTTAGGGCGAACAAAGCGATACAAAGGGGATGATGGACGGAGCGTTTGAGCAAATCAAACACTCACCCCCAGTCAACTGATCTGGGTTTAATCCATCACCATTCTTTAGCCCACTCAGCCACCCCATTTCAGACATGGGTATATGCAAATCAGTCTGACCCTGTGCCTCATGGGAACAGTCCAGCCCGAACTGCCAAGCCATGTCGTCCATGGACCGGAAACAAGCATCCTGGGACCGGTTTCGGATTCATAATCCTCATCAGCCAGGCTATCTCGAATCCAGTGGCCAAGTGAGCAAGGGACTCACGTCTGAGCATACCCTGCCACACTTAGGGCGAACAAAGCGATACAAAAGGGGATGATGGACGGAGCGTTTGAGCAAATCAAACACTCACCCCCAGTCAACTGATCTGGGTTTAATCCATCACCATTCTTTAGCCCATTCAGCCACCCCATTTCAGACATGGGTATATGCAAATCAGTCTGACCCTGTGCCTCATGGGAACAGTCCAGCCCGAACTGCCAAGCCATGTCTTCCATGGACCGGAAACAAGCATCCCGGGACCGGTTTCGGATTCATAATCCTCATCAGCCAGGCTATCTCGAATCCAGTGGCCAAGTGAGCATGGGACTCACGTCTGAGCATACCCTGCCACACAGATCAGTTGACTGGGGGTGAGTGTTTGATTTGCTCAAACGCTCCGTCCATCATCCCCTTATGTATCGCTTTGTTCGCCCTAAGTGTGGCAGGGTATGCTCAGACGTGAGTCCCTTGCTCTCTTGGCCACTGGATTCAAGATAGCCTGGCTGATGAGGATTATGAATCCGAAACCGGTCCCAGGATGCTTGTTTCCGGTCCAGGGAAGACATGGCTTGGCAGTTCGGGCTGGACTGTTCCCATGAGGCACAGGGTCAGACTGATTTGCATATACCCATGTCTGAAATGGGGTGGCTGAGTGGGCTAAAGAATGGTGATGGATTAAACCCAGATCAGTTGACTGGGGGTGAGTGTTTGATTTGCTCAAACGCTCCGTCCATCATCCCCTTTTGTATCGCTAGGTTAATTACACCAACATTGGCAGAAACATGTTGACCGTCACGTAATGATATTGGAAACAGACCATTCAATTTAGTTGGCCGTGTTCACCAACACATTTTTTAATATGTCCTTGTTGATCAGCCATTAAATTAATTTTTGATACAATCAAGGCATTTTTAAATTCACTGCGTCACTCTCTTCACGTAATCTATCACTTAGCCTTCACATCTTCACATTACCCGCTCCGCAGCAAATCTGGCGTTGTAATAATAATAATAATAATAATAATAGCACACTGGGGTGACATTCGGTCACACCCAGTGGGGCCCGATGATGAAGCATGTCACCGACCAGGTTGGTGAGTGAGGGCTTTCTAAACAAACCTAATTGGCGTTGTTTCTATCTTGTGCTCCATTACTTGTGTATTTTTCAACCAAGTAACACTCTTTTGTATTTTTCTGGTTAGGAGGGCACCAACGCCCGTACACAGCCGACGAGATGGGTGGCTACACTGGCCTGTCGACGCTAAGAAGTACAAACTTTGTACCCCTCAAGTTCGGCTAGGCTCATTGCCTAATAAAAGAGGTGTACCATAGCGATGGGGAGCCACGCTCTGTCATCTAGAACATATCTAAATTGGCTAACACTACTGATATGGCAGGTCTGAGAGGTCGCACCAGGCATGGGTACAAGCACCCTATCAAGAACAAATTAACAGGGAACCGGAGTAAATTGGGACCTACCGAACCTTGCTAGGAACTAAAAACAACCACCCTGTGGGTGGAGAAACATGTTCGGCTAACCTGAAGGTGATGTCCTGCGAAGTCACGGATAGAGCTAGTGTTTGGTCGGGACGTGGTGGCTCCCTGAGGGACACCTTCCCTGCTCATCTTTCCTGTGGCATTGCATCTTTGAACAAAACTCATAATCGAGAAGGACCAGCCCCAAAAGGAGCACAATTCAACTAAATAGTACAATACACTGTGCTGAGCCTGGTCTGCCTAGATGGCACACTACAGTCTTAATCCTTAGAGACAGAGAATCCCTACTCACCATTTTGCCTTGTCCAAGAGACCCAGAGTGATGGAACTGCAAAAGAGTATGCTGTCTATCGATGACTACTACATGAACCTTGGCCCTGTGTCTCAGATACACCCACAGGTCGGACGAGATCATGTCTTGGGAGAGACTGCCAGGTGCTCTCCCTATTTCATTTATAGGAACAAACAATAGTTACTTGGGTGTGAGAATAGTTGTATATATTTAATTTCTGGGTTGGGACAGTTTGGGAGCCAGGCCAACGCGGATAGCTGAGCTCTCGCTTCGGGGCTTGAGACTCGCGGGGATCTGGTGTTCTGGACAGAATCTACATTTAGTAAATTTCTAAGAACTTAGTTGGGCTAGCTGGGTACAGGAAGGAGACTGGGCCGGGGTTTTTGCCCACTTAACCATTATATGAGCCAGACAAGATTAGTGGCTGCTGCCTATTGGGGGGGGGGGGGGTTGAGAATGGGAGGTTTTGCTATTCTCCTTCATAAGCTACTTCTTTATGTTCAAAATCTTAGGTTTGGATACGATAGGCAGGGAAGCTTCTATGTATGAAGGGTACAGAGTGTGGTACCTCAGATCCTTTGCAAGAGTGGCTACGAACTGGCCATTATTCAACACTTATTTATGTAGCATCTGGGATCTACGTATAAACTAATAACATGGAATGTGTGGGATTTGATTAGTCAGGTAAAATGTAAGAGGGTCTACTCATATCTCTGGAGGAACGGAATAGCAGCGGGGGCTGGTTTCACCATGTTCTACTCAGGATATGCCCGAAGAGCCCTGATATGGGTAGCCCCAGGGGTCCTGTTCAAACATACACAAGTTTGCCTGGATGGAGAGGGACAGTATATCATCCTGGAGGGTGCCCTTGATGCAGATGATCTCTGTCTCATAAATGGATATGCTCCCAACACTGACAATGGGGACTTTATTGGTACTGTGCTGATGGCTGCACATATCTCCCCGGCGGGGGAGGTCATCCTGGTGGGCGACCTCCACTGTGCACTGGATGGGCAACTTGATCGATTGCCCCTCCCACCATGAGTAGACGATAAGCCCCGTGCGACCGCTGCCCTTATGCAGGCGCAGATTAGTCTTGACTTAGTTGACACCTGGTGCATGCTTCACCCACACACGCTCACTTATTCCTGTTGTACCCCAGTGACAGGTACACACTGCCGCTTGGACTATTTCTTTATACACACGGCTGCTATACAAACAGTAGTGGGCATGCACTATTTGGCTTGATATATCTCGGATCATTCCCCACTTCTGATCACATATTTGCTACAACAACACATACCGAAGATACCATTAGGGAGGCTTAATGCTGATGCACTGACAGATCAGGCCTTCAGGGGTACATCGTTGGAGACACAAATGCAATACTTTGAACAAAATTGGGAGATTGCGGGGAGTAGGGCAACAGAGTGGGAAGCCATGAAGGTGCTGCTTCGAGGGGTGTGCCTGGTAACTATAGTTGGCATTCGGCGCATCCTGGTGGGAGACTTACCCCGACAGGAGACTGAGCTTGAGAAGTTGGAGAAATCACTCTCTACAAACTCGGCAGCTTTAAAAGATTGGAACGGACAGCATCACAAGGTGTGTTAACTGTGGGACCAATTGGAAAAACACAACAGCAATACAGGGAGGAGGCGCTGGTATTTAGAAGGAGACAGGATGCTGATTGGTGCGCTTGATCAGGTCTGAAACTGCGATGCACCCTACTCTAGCTGTTAGAGACCAGGGGGACAAGAAGTCCTTACACAGCAGGCAATACATTATATATTCCTAGATCATCTAAAAAAGGTATATGCTACACCACCACATGCTTGGAGGGCCCAATGGATGTCTGCCTATTTCGGGGGGCTGCCAGAGCCGTGCCTCGATTTAGCAGACCATGAGTCACTGGAGGCGCAATTAAGAAAACAGGAATTGACTTGGTGCACTGAAAGACTTACAGACTGCCAAATCGCCGGGAGGCAATGGACTTCCTACCGAATTCTACAAGCATTTCCCAGAAACCCTGATAGATAAACTATTGTTAGTGTTCACTGAAGATCTCAAAAAAAGAGGAACTCCCACAATCAGTGAGAGAGGCCTTAATAGTATTAATCCCGAAGCCAGTTAAATACCCCATGGGATGGGATCGTATTGGCCTCTCTCTATATGAAATGTGGATCTCAAACTTCTTAGTCATGTGTTGGCAGCGATGCTACTTCCCTATCTCCCATGACTGATACTCGAAGATCAGTCTGGCTTTAACCCGCAGAGAAATACACTACACAACTTACATTGGCTTGCTCATGTTCTGCATGCACGAGGGTTGAAGGATGGCCAATAAGATCTTGCTTTTTTGGACATTGAGCAAGCCTTTGACTCTGTGTGGTGGGATTATGTATGGCAGGTGCTTAATAGAATGGGACTAGGACCTCACTTTATAAACTGGGCTAAATTGCTCTATAAGAATCAACGGGCGAGAGTACGCACAGGCCGCTATGGGACCCATTAGGATGGCGGGCGGATCGTCCCCGCCAGGCTGGCGGTAGCCACCGCCGGCCGGGCGGGGCGATCCGCCCGCCATCCTACCCGGATTGACCCCCGCCATATTAGTATGGCGGACGGACCGTGGCGGACGGAAAGACCGTCGCCGCTTTTCCGCCCCGGTTGCCTTGCGGCCGGGGCGGAAAAGGTTTAATATGGTGGCGGTGTCTATCAGACACTGCCAGCCATATTAGCATGGGCATTTTCCATTGCTGCCACGGAAAGGCATGGGGAGACACCCTGCGGGGGTCCGTTGCGGGCCCCCAGGGACTCTGGGGGGTGCACATGGGGGGTACCTATGGTACCCCCCAGCATTGCAAAGTACAACGTGGCAGGCACCGCGCCATGCATGGCACGTTGTGCTTTGTAATGCACAACATGTATCTTTAGCATTGCGGCGGGCGGTGCTTTCAGCACCTCCTGTCGCAATGCTAAAGATACAGGATGCGCCCGCCACTGTGGAGGGTGCATCCTAATACCACCAACGGGACCCCCACCCTTATGGTGGGCGGTCCCTACACACGACAGGATGACGGGCGGACTTTTGAGCCCCTATGTTTTGCGTAAGATAGTATTACAGTGAGGCACCCAACGGGCATTCCCACTATCCATTTTTGCTACTGCGATGGAGCCATTGGCTTGTAGACTTAGGCAGACTCTCTCAGCGGCTGGGGCATACAAGTAGGAACTATGGAGCATATAGTTTCGGTATATACAGATGATGACCATGATTTACTTGCGAAGTTCAGACATATCCGCCCTGATACTGCTCAATGTAACGAGAGAGTTCTGGGAGTTCTTGGGACTCTGGATTAATACAGCCAAGTCCTTCCTGTTCCCACTGGGTTTAGTAACGGGATTACCTGTAGATCAATGTGAGAAAGTGCCATCTTTCTTGCATGGTATGCCCCCACTTTTTGCTGAATTGCTGATGTGCTTTGACTGAGTGTGCCCTGGGCTACTGCCAATCAGGTGCCCAGGGCCTGTGTTCCTTCCCTAAAACTGTGTTGAGACCAAAACCCAATTGGCATCTCTGGCCACATGTCAGCCCCTGGTAAATGGTACCCTAGGTACCCAGGGCATTGTGACCAGAGAAGACCCCTAAGGGCTGCAGCACTGATTGTGCCAACCACCCTTAGGGGCCCTGCACCCTGACACCCACACACTGCCTTGGCAGGCTGAGTGTCCTGGTGCAGAACTAAACAAAGAGACGACATGGCACACATCCCTTTGCGCCATGCCCACAAACCCACTGCCCTGGCCTACATCAGTCACCCCTCTAGCTGGGTGCCCTATGATAGTGGTGTGGGCACAAGTGCATGAGTCCTGTGCCCCTACAGTACCCAGGGCCATTCCTGGACACTGTAAGTGCAGTGATGCCATTAAGAGTATATGGTGCTGGGAGGTTGTCATTACGAACTCCACAGCACCATAATGGCTACACTGAAGACTGACCAGTTTGATATCAAACTTCTCAGCTCATTAAACCCACACTGATGCCGGTGTGGGATTTAATGTAAAATGCACTACAGAGGGAATCTTAGAGATGCCCCCTGAAACATAACCTACAATCCACATCTTGAATGAGAGGCTGCCTAGGCTGCCACACAGCAGCCATGTTGTGGACCCCTGGGTAGAGAGCCTTCCCCTGTCCTCGGCCTGCAACAATGTACGTCCTGGGTGAGGTGCTAGGTCTCCTCCCCCAGGATGGACAGGGGAAACGTCAAAGGCATGCCGCCTTTGTGAGCTTCTCCAGGCCACTACTGTACTCAGCAACTGGCCCCCACCGGTTCTGACCCCCACTCTGGTAGGAAGACAGGCGGGAAACACTGTGAGGAAAGGGGTTGTGCCAGCCTCTGCCAACCCCACCCCTCAGGTGGGAGAGGCGAGGTGAAGCACAGCTCTGGGCTCCGGCCATCTTGAGGATGGGGAGCCCTGCCCAATCAGAGATAGGCTCCTGCCCCCCCTTCCGCAGGAGAGGAGCAGGATAGGGGTGTACTCACCCCAGGACAGGGACACATTGGTTCCTGCCCTTATCCTACCTGTAACGCCCCTAAAATTAGTATTTTGGGGCACCCTGAACATTCCTTCCTCAGATCCCGATTCCGAAACAAGAAAGAAGACCTACAAGAAGAAGACCTGCAGCTGCTAGCTAGAGGATAACACCAACTGACTTGGCCCCAGCCCTACCGGCCTGTTGATCCTTTAACCTGCTCCTGCTAAATCCCGGTGTCTCCTGTGGACAGCAACCTCGAAAACCCCGGAGGACCTGCCTGCCTTGATCATCTAAAAGACTGGGGCTCCCATGAGCAGTGGTTCTGCTAAAACAGCAATACCCCTGGTCCCAGCCAGGAACCGCGAATCCAGCACACTCTGCACCCGCCGAGCCCGGCCTGAGGACGTCCCCCCCGGCAATTGTGACCTGCAATCCAGTGCCCAAGGACCCTCCTTGACGACCCAGACAATGCCTGCAACCTCGCAACCAGAGTCCCTCCCCAACGGCGACTTGCAGATGGTAAGATTTCCCGACGTCAAAAGACACCCCTGCACCCAGCGCCCCACGGCCTCCTGTGCCCAGCTCCTTGGTGCCTACCTATCCTCCAAGACTCCAACTTACCCCTCGAAGTGTTGGTCGCTCCTGAAGAATCTCCGTCCCCAAGCCTGCAGCCTTTGTTCATCTTACAAGTTCTCGCTTGAATAACATTGAGCACCCGACGGCTCAAAAGCACCCTGCACCTAGCCGCCCGAGTGCCCCTGAGAGTGCAACCTTTGTCCTAACCTACTTCCCCATTTGCCCTGAGCAAGTGACCAGGAGCCCAGCTCTCACAGCTGCGTGGCCTGCTTGCCAGCAGCCACCAACCAAAGGACCCCCGCCGCCCATAGGCTTACATTGGGCCTAACTACCTCTACACCCGGCTGCCCCTGTGCCGCTGAGGGTGTACCAGCTGTGCCTACATTGTACATTGACTGATTTCACTTGGAAATTCTTCTAAGTGTGGAGTTTTGAAACTTTAAAATATTCATCTAAAATCAACTGAACAACGAATTCCGATTTACTCACCTGTTATTAGGAGAAAACCCAGCGCTGCATCTTTTAGCCCAGCACTGACCCTTAAAAGTAATTTTAACCGTACTTGCCAGTAACTTGAATTTCCTCCCATAGGAATCCACTATCAGCTTTTCACCAGAAACGTGTCGATTTTAAAAAACTAAAAATATTCCTTAAAAATCACCTGTGTGACTTAAACGCATTCTTTCAATTGTTTACAGGAGATACACAAGTGCTGGATCAACTTTTAAAATACAATAATATTCCTTAAAAATCACTACTGTAACCAAAACACTTTCACTTTACTGTTTACATGAAATGTCCCAGGACTGAATCTAGGATCCAGTCCTGTGGTTAGAAAAGTAATCTACAAAGTAATTAATTGCATTTAACAAGAAATTCCCATTGAGCTCAATGTTGCATTGTGTTTGAAATTGTGTTGCCTATTGCAACAATTGTAGCTATTGGAATCAAAAGGTCAATTGCCTATTTGAAAAGTATTTAATCATTCTGAGAAAGTATATTTTGATACTTGGTTGGTTCTAAAATAAAACAACTATATATTTTGATACAAAACAATTGGCCTGGAGTTCAGTTCTTGAGTGTGTGAGACCATTTACTGACTGAGTGGGTACAACAAATGCTTTACATTGTCCTCTGATACTGCCTTACTGCTGGACCAAGCTACCACTTTAGAGAGTAAAGTAATATCTAACTTTAGCCTCTGCCAAACCTCTGGGGACTGTGGACTCTGTACACACTGTACATTACTTTGGTCCAGTATATACAGAGCCACTTTCTTACAATCAACTACCAAAGTCGGGCTTGCCCTGGACGGTAGACACAGTCAAGTACTTGAGCATATAAATCTCACATGGCGAGCAGCAGTTCTACGACTATAATATGAGGTGAGTGCCTAATAATTTATATCCCTCAATCCGAATCTGTAATCTATTAAAATTATCCTTGATGGGAAAGATAGCACTCATAAACATTTTGGTATTGCCACGGTGCTTATATGTCATACGTGGCACCTTCTAAGCGATAGTCCTTTAGTGTGTTTTGAGAACTGGACTTGCTCTTGATGGAACTCCTCCTGAATGGCAAAAGATGTAGAATAGGACTTGCCACACTTAGGAAGAAGTGGGACAAAGGAGGAATGGAAGTTCCAGATTTTGGACTATACTACTTGGCAGCTCAGTTACAGCATGCTGTGCACTGGCTGGATGGATAACCCAACTGGGAGAGGATCCTGCTGGGGGACACCCATGTCGGTCACCAGCTTGGGAGCTTGCAGAGTTTAGCAAATGGTCAGTGGGGAATGAGTGTATTCTTAATTTAAGCCACCAGGGACACGTTGAAAAAGTTGGTTCTCCACCTTTTAGCAAGCGAAAAGATGACACCCTGTGACTGAGTTGGGCATGATTCTATAGGCCGACAGCTTTTCCCTATAGTTAAAGTAATGAGAACATTCCCTACAGTGCACTTTCCTTTACATGCAGATTAAAATTTTCCAGCTGGCCATTAAACTGGCCATTATATATCAATGTCTGAATGTGTTTCATTATACCATGGATACCAAGGAATGCAGTAATTTCTGCCAAAGTCAACTATCGGGGACTAGGAATTACAGCTAGCGCTCCTGACTTAAAATGTCCATGACAAAATCTAAAACAGCGTTAGTAGTGATCCTCGCAGGAAGTATCATGTTAGGTCATTTGTAGTGGTAATCTATGAGAACTACTGGAAACTACAAAGTTTTGAAAGGTCAAGAGATGTCCAGACCTACTTTCTGTCATGCAAAGATGGCAAGGGACACAAGGTACGGGTAAGATAGTGGCCTTGCAATTCTTATCTTACACAGATCAAACCCCATGCACCCTAACCTAACACTGTCTTTAACATCCATCCTTCTGACCATCAAATATACTGCCTTAGGATCATCCTTTAAAGAAGACATTCCCATGTGTCCATTGTTTGCAATGATCTTGCGCGTCCCCTGTGGAGGTATATATTTGTCATTACAAAAGACAAGCTCACCAACTACACTTAGTTCTTATAAAATATGGGAAAATAAGCCCCTAAGATTCTTAGACAGTAGCCAACCATCATGAATTAATTGTTTTTGGAGGATCAATTAATCAAACCTGGCACTTTTAACAAATCACTTGTCTTCATTCACGTCTGCACCCTGGATGACACACACGTCACTAATGCAAGTGAGCACATCCATCTCTTAATCCTCTTGAGTTCCCCCAAAGGGATTTTCACATGGCAATCTTGACAAACTTTGCTGATTAGCATGTCCTGGGACAATGCACAATGCACAATGTTGAGATTATATTCCTGCAGCTTGAAACAAAGTCTTGCCACACGAGCAGTGGATGCTGCCCTACCTCCTGATGAAAGTATCTGACCAAGTATCTTGTGGTCTGTTTGCAAAGTGAACTTCGTACCCTAAATGGAATGCGGGAAGTGTTTTACCACCCACACACAGGATAGTAACATTCTCTGTGTGACAGAGTATCATCTCGCTGCCTCGCCCTGGGTTATTGAAGCATATGCAACAGCCCATTTACTTTTGTCTTGTCTTTAGGAAAGAATGCCCCCACACCATAGGCAAATGCATCAACAGAAATGGTACAATGTTTGCCATAGGTGAAAGCTTATAGTGTTGGGGCATTAATTATCTGCTTCTAGATGGACTCAAAAGCCTCTTATTGTTCAACAACTCATACAAATCCAGCCTCATTTTACAAACTTGCGCAACAGTTCCGTTTAGAAGTAAAGGGCCAGATGTATCAAAAATTGCTTTTGCGATTCTTAAATAGCGAATTTTACCGATTCACTTTTTAAGAATTCGCAAAATGCCATGTATGTAGGATTTGCAAATAAATTTGCCATTCCTAGATATTCCTTAATAGCAAATCGCAATTTGCGATTCGCTATTAAGGAATAACTTCCCATTCATTCCTATGGGCCTATAGGCCCATAGGAATGAATAGGATTTCAATCGCAATTTGTGAGTGCCAAATAGGTACCCGCAAATTGCGCATGTAATTTCAAGGGTGCGACGTTTCCAAAAGGACACCCTGTTGCACCCCTGAAATATGCATGTTTGCACATGTGGCGCACATGCATGCCCTAAGGGCATGTTTGTGCGCCTCTTACCACTTAGAAAAATGCAAAGTGAATTTTTCTAGGAATTTGTGAATTACCACCAATTAGAAGTTGGTGGTAATTTGCGATTCCTTAATGCTAATTCGCAATTTGCGATAGCTATCAGAATTGCATTTAGGGAATCTCAAATTGCGAATTACAAATTTTTGGTACATTGCAAAACGCATTTTTGCGATCGCCAATGGGCCGATTCTGCGAATCAGCCGGTTTGCGATCGCAAAAAGCGTTGATATATCTGGTACAAAGTTCTTTACAAATTTGCTGTAATGTTTGCAAAATCCTGAGAAAGATCTCAGTTTATCTTAATCATTTGGTGCAAGGGCCATACCAATAGCATCCACCAAATATTCTTTTGGGATCACGCCATTGGATGAGAAGGCATTTACGAGATAATCCACTTGGGCTTTGAAGAGTGTGCACTTGTCTACACTTAACAAAAGACTTTAGTTCGACAGTCTGGAGCAGACCTCCTGTGGGCTTTTGAAATGTTTGCCCGGGGAAGCATCTCACATTTGTTTCCATTTCCCTGTTGAACCATGGACGCCACAGAAGCAGGACTTAATCGCTTACGTTTATACTAAAAAGGTTCAAAAGGAGTCAAAAATACTTTAGGAGGAATTGAAGCTTCCACTAGTTCAACTTAACTGTAAGCACTATGAAGGTCTAGAGTACCAAAAAAACCTTGGTTCCATCCAGCATGGATAGCAGTTAATTTATATTAGGTAGTGGGTGACTGTCCACAGTGATGTTGGTGTTCAGGGCCCACCGATCCACACACAGGCTCAAGTCGCCATAGGTTTCCTTTATAAAACTAGAGGTGTTATCCAGTAGGACGACTCTGCATCCTCTATTGTGTCTTCTCTCTGTAGCATGACTAATAAGTTTTGAAAATCCCTGCAATCACTGAAAGAACAATTTCTTAATTTCTGCTTCACCAGGGGGACATTGCTCCAGTGTTGTATACAGTAGGCAAATCCTGAAAACTTCGGGAAGCAAGTGAATAATTTGAGCACCCAACTTTTCTTCAGTGATTTTTTTTTAAACAGTTTATTAGTTTTTGCAAGAAAACCATTTAAGCCACAATGAAAAGGCCGCCATTACGCAGATGGCTCGTGCCGCCACAGGATAAAACCAAACATCAAATACTCATCACTCCCCCAAACACCCTTCTCCCCCACCCTCCCCCCGCCAGTGTGCCCTATTTAGGTCGATCAGGAGTATAGCAGCGAGCTACCCATCTGTACAGCCGTGTAACCACCTATAATCAGATGTACCAACATGATAAAGTGCCTTCACAAGAGAATTAGAGCCCTGTAGCCCCTTCCAAAGTTGCAAACGCAATCAAACCTGGAACCTCGTCGGACGCCCCACCAATTCACCCGCACCCCTCAGTCTCACTCAACGCTCTCTCCACCTGTCTGGTGCCGGCAGAGTCCCCCCCGACTAGCCTCAGTATTCTCCCCCCCATCCTCCTCCTCGGAATCTGCAGATGGGGTCCGCAGTTCGGTCACCAGTGCCTCCCACGCTCTCGCTGTCTCTAATGCCTTCTCATTAGTCGAACGCCTAGCCAATCGCAGGCGGAGGGTGCCCTCGCTGCTCGCCCAGGTCAAGAAGCTCATCCGCCATCTCTGATAGTGGGGGCCCGTTCTAGACTTCCAATGCATGGTGAGCTCCCTTTTTGCCATGATCAGCCCCAAGTCGTAGAATTTACTAGTAACTTTGGTACGGGAGGTATGTGGAAACCAAAGCAGCAAACAAGTAGCCATCTCAGCCTCCAGCGTCCGCCCCGTCACACGATTCAAACACGTCACCACCTCTTCCCAATAGGATCCCAGCCCTGCACAGGTCCAGAACATGTGACGGAAGTCGGCACCATCCGCAGCGCACCTCGGACACGTTGAGTGGGATACCCCAAAGTACCTCTTAATCTTAGCCGGAGTAAGGTACGCCCTATGAAGCGTGAAAAACTGTACCAATTGGAACTGGGCATTGCGCGTACCCTTCCAGGCTCACCGCAATAGATGGGGCCACGTCGTCTCCGGTATGGGTTTGCCGATGTCCGTCTCCCACTTACCTTTTAAGGTATCTAGTGGCGATAAGTGTTCAGTCGACAGGCGTCGGTGGAGGCAAGTGACGGCTTTAAAAGTGCCCGCTGCCATGGTGACATACTGGCAGCTCAGCGAGGTCGGAGGTTCCTGCAGCCCCGTCTTCCAGCGGCGCTGCAGTCCCACTACCAACACAGCATGCAATAAATAGTCTCCTCGTGGCAACCTAAACGTGTTTTGTAAATCCTGAAAGGACAGCAACACGCCATCTCTATACAGATCTCCCACCATATGGAGGCCCAGCTCCTCCCAAACTGCCAACGCAGTCCAATTACCCCCGTGGGGGAGGGCCGTACACATGCCCAATGGTATCTCCGGGGCATACGGGGAGGAACAACCGACTCGTTTCTGACTCCGATTCCAGCACAGGCGGAGGGTGCGCTCCTCAAGAGTGAGCTGGCTAAGGTCGTTCTTCTGTTGGAGAACTATGAAAGATAATACGTGTCGAGGGATCACTCTGCCACAGGGTCCCTCAGGTCCCCGGAACTCCCGAGCCACCGCCAGCGTAAGCCACTGAATCTGTGCCGCTAGGTAGTACCATTCAAAATCAGGCACCGCCAGTCCCCCATCAGCCCGCGGATGCATCAGGGTGGTAAGCGCAACACGCCGCCGACCTGCACCCCAGAGGAAACCCGTAGTCATAGCCCGAAGTGGCCGGAAGACCGAGGTCAGAATCCACACAGGCAATGTGCGGAAAAAATAGAGTAAGCGCGGCAGCGCCACCATCTTTAAGAGTGCCACTCGGCCCGCAACCGACAGAGGGAGAGAGCTCCCCAAGGCCATGCTGCCCTTCAGGCCCCTTATCGCCTTGTGCACGTTACTGTCCAAGAGATCAGACTGTGTATGATAAATACGGGTGCCCAGATAAGGCAGGCAGCAAGGTTCACACCTCAAGTCCTCCCCTGCCGAAGGCTGCCGCCCAGTCGGGGTCAAAGGGAATAGGCAGGTTTTGTTCCAATTCACACACAGGCCCGACAGTCGACCAAAACTGCTGGAGCAGCGCTCTGGCACCCCGTATTACCTCATTTTCACCGGACAAGAACATCAGTAGATCGTCGCCGTATAGAGAAATGTAATGTGCCTCTCCACGCAACGACAGACCTTCATACGACCTTCCCGACCTAGCATGCGCAGCCAACGGCTCGATCGCGAGTGCAAATAATAGCGTGGATCACGAGCAGCCCTGCCGGGTGCCCCTCCCCACCTGGCAACGCGCTGATATGGTCGGCCCCGTTTTGACCCTGGCGGAGGCCGAGTTGTACAGTAACGCTGTCCACTGCACAAACTGATCTCCCAAGCCGAACTCTCTAAAGACCTGAAACATATAGGGCCATTCCACGCTATCAAAGGCCTTCTCAAAATCTACCGAAAGCACAACAGCGTTTGAAACATCCTGGCAACCCCCCTCCATAACTCGGAGTAATCGACGTATACACGTCGCCGTGTTCCTGGTAGGGATAAAACCCGCCTGATCCGGGTGTACCAAGGTCGTCATGTGCTCCAGAAGCCGGGTCGCAAGAAATTTACTGAGAATTTTATAATCCACCGTAAGCATGGAGAGCAGACGATACGCTGAGCGCAAGCTGGCATCTCCGCCCTTCTTCAGCAATGGTATAATAATCGCCTCTCTGGGGATGCAGGCAGACTTCCCAGATCCCAAGCTTCCCTATATACCAAGAACAGTCTTGGCGCTAGGAGATCCCCATATTTAGCGTAAAACTCTACCAGGAGACCATCAGCCCCCGGCGTCTTCCGCCGCGCCATGTGCTTGATCGCAGTTCGAATTTCACCCAGGGAAATAGCTTCCCCCAACTTGTCTCCCTGATCTGGATCCAATCATGGGAGCTGGGCCTCTAAAAGGAAATCCTGGGTCTCCTCCGGTAGGTCCGGCATCGCGCTGCGGTAGAGCGCAGTATAGTAGCTAAAGAACTGATCATTGATCTCCGACTGCGAGTACACAAGGTCCCCAGTAGTCGTGCCCAAGGACAGGATCGGGGTGCCCCGGGCTGCCGGATTCGCTAGCCATGCTAATGAAGAACCCACTTTGTCCCTTTCTGCATGGGCCCTCACCAGATACTCCTTGTAGTCAAGACAACGCAGGCGCTCCACCTGAGTGGCCACCGCCTCACGCGCCTCCAACACTGCCGTCCGGCCCGCCGCATCTGTGTGGCCTGCCCTTTCACCGCGACGCAGCCGGTCTTCCTCCCGCGTGATATCCCACAGCAACGTCTTGCGGGCTCCCGCCGTGGCCGAGATGCACACCCCTCTCATCACCTTAAACGCGTCCCACTCATGGGCTCTGCTAGACGCCGTACCTGTATTTTCAGCAAAATAATGTTCTATGCTATTCTTAACCTCAGCACTAAAAACAGGGTCTTCTAAGGCCGTGGGGTTCAATCGCCACCTGGGAATCGCCTGGCGCCGCCACGTCTACCGCACCGCAATTAAACAAGGGTTGTGATCTGATAGCGTCCGTGCCAGATAGTCACTGTGATAGACCATGCCCTGGGCTTCCGGTGAGCACAGGATACCATCTATTCGCTCATATAAATCATGCGGCACGGAGTAGAACGAGTAATCCCTATCCGTTGGGTGATGGGTCCGCCACGTGTCTACCAGGCCCCATGTGCTCTGCCATTCCCGCCGCACCTTCGCTATCCTATGTACTGGCGACTGGGCCAGTGGAAGGTGGGAGCGATCCAAGCCCACATCGGCGACCGAGTTGAAATCGCCCCCCAAAAACACCGTACCAGTCAGGAGGGTCGCTAGCTTTCCAGACAGGCGCGAGAAAAAGGCCAGCTGTTCCACATTCGGAGCATACACACTGCACAAGGCCACATCCCTTCCATCCATACGCCCCTGCACTGCTACAAACCTCCCCTCTGGGTCAATCACCGTAGTCAATGGCTGGAAAGGCACACCCGCACGCACCCAGATCAATGCACCTCGCTCATACGCAGAATATGTAGTATAAAACAATTGGCCCCGCCATCTAAGCTGCAGCGCCCGGCCTTCAGATTGAACAATATGGGTCTCCTGCAGAAAAGCTACCTGTATCCCCCTGCGCACTAGATATGCCTGCACCTTATATAGTTTCCTCATGGAGTTCAGCCCTCATACGTTCCAGGAAATGCATTTCAATTCAAGGCGGGTCCCCAAAGTGGAGTACATCAAGAAACAACTTCTCCCTCTCCCAAGATGGCACACTGGCAGCACCCCAACACCCTAAACTTCCCCAGCCAACCCCCTTCCCTCCCTTCCCCAGAACAGGCGCTAAACTGCAGTTACCCATCCAAACTTGGTCCCAAAAGCGGGAACTCTCTGGCAACTACCAGAGTCTCACACCTAGCATGAGTATGGGGGGGTGTCTCTACACCTGAACGGGCTAGGCGGTAATAACACCCTACTCTATCAATGCTCAGCCTCCAATATAGATTCCCTAGGTCCTCAGCGCCCCGTCCCGGAGGGACTCCCCAGCAAACTTCGACAGCAGATACCCTTTCCTAACACAAATAAACAATAGGAATATGCACCCATCCAGATGACAGTGACCCCCGGCTCTCATCCCAACAGGCAACCCAAAGCCAGTCCAACACCCCCTTACTGTACACAAGCCGGGTTGATAAGAGTCACTCGTCCATGAGGCCATCAGCAGTTCCTAGCGTGACATGCGGCAGGGCCCGACTGTCCACATCAGAACCCTCAGTTACTAGGCCCTCCGACCCCTGCTGGGAGCCCGATTCCACCACAGGATCTACGTCCACTGCCCCCGAAATGGCGGAAACCGCCTGGAGGGCCGCCCGGCGGTCCAGTTCCGTCTGTGATTGTGATGGCGTTCGTGTGGATGCCATGCGACCCCTGGGTCGCCGCCTCCTTCGTGGTTTCGGGCTGGTCTCTGCCGTCTTCTCCACTACCTTCTCCGTCGCCATCCCTGCCAGCCTTATATGTTTCCAGCCAACCCCAAGTATCCTCGGGTGAGTCAAAAAAGTAAGTTTTACCATCCACCAATAGTTTCAGTCGTGCAGGGAAAAGGAGAGAGTACCGTATGCCCTCCTCGCGAAGGGCCCTCTTAACCGACAGGAAAGTGGAGCGACTGTGCTGGACATCATATGAATAGTCAGGATTAATGGACACTGATGCATTATCCACCCGGTAAGGGCCCAGTGCTCGCGCTTTCTGCAGTATAACATCCCGGTCTTTAAAATGCAACAGCCGTGCCACCACAGGCCGGGGAGGGCGGCCGACGGCCGGCGGGCAGGGCAGGCACTCGGTGGGCTCGCTCCAGTGTATAAAACTGCGACAGACCCTCAGGGGCCACCACCTCACGCAGCCAGGCCTCCAGGTAGGCAACCATATCGTTCCCCTCGATTTTTTGAGGCAGGCCCACTACCCGGACATTGTTCCTCCTGTTGCGGCCTTCAGCATCCTCCGCCCTCTTCTCCAGCTTTTGCACCCTGCGCAGCAGGTCCCCCACTGCTGCGTCAGTCGCCTTATGTGCAGGCTCCAGCACCTCCAAGGTCAGTTCCGTGGCCTTAACTCTGTCAGCCAGCTTGCCATGATCCTCCCTCAGCAGGCCCAAGCGCGCGGACACCTGCGTGATGTCGTGATGCAACGCCTCTCTCATGGCTGTGATGGCTTGTAGGATCTGCTCCAGCTGTTGCTGTTGGAGCCCTAGTGCCTGCGCTCCAGCAGATTCCTGATCTTGGCCCACCGACATCTCCTCTACAGGATCGGGAGGTGGCCCCCCCTTTGTTGCCTTCGGCTTGCCCATGGTCCCACAGGGCCCCTGCACTTCTCAAGACCGGTCAAGCGGTGGTCGCACAATGCACACCTATCCTTGGTAACAAGAGAAGCACGAGGTCAGCTCTCCGCTCCACACCAGGCCAGGGTCACAAGCCTGTGCCAGCCGCCTCACCACTAGGCCGCTGGGTGTTACAGGTGCGAGGCGTGGTCCCCCGGCATCCGTCTCCCCCGATGGCGCCTCCGGCCCCAAATTCTTAAGCTGCCACTATCGTGGGGCAGCCGCCAGTACTCCACGCAGACCCGAGGGGGTGCCACCAGCTCCTCAAGCGTCCATAATCCGGGGCCGCTCTGCTACTCCAGGCCTCTCCTGCATGGCCCCAGCCGGGTCGCGCTCCACGCCGTCGCCGCCCAGCACCAGGCAACGGGGCTATCGCTCCCACCGGGGTGTCCCTCACAGACCAACGTTGGGTCCCCGTTTGCAGATGAAGCAGGGTCCAGGCACACCCGTGACGAATCACCGCCACCCGGTCCCCGAGCAGGCCGTCAGTCAGCCAGGGCCCAGCCTTGAAACCCCAATGGCGGGTGAATCCGTAGTTAGTGATGAGCCTCCTGGTCAGGCTCGACCCATGACCACTACAGAAGGGCCCAGCTCAACATCGGCACAGGGGTCTACCAGTGGGGCATGTAATCCCAGCCCGAGGTCCAGCTGGGGCAAGCGTCGGAGAGCGCTCTCCCCGACGTCACAGAGCCACGATGGAGGGCCCCACAGACACCCGGGTCCGCCACCAAGGAGGGCGATCCCCCCAGAGAGAGACAGCAGCCCCGCTGTCTCTCTGCCGCCGCCGGCCGCGGCAGGAAAAGTCCGGTCCGTCCACAAGTTGGCCGCTCCGCCTCTGCGCCGGCCTCCTGTGTACGCGAGGCCGGGGATGAAGTGCTGGAACCATCACAGGGTCTAAGGCACTGTTGGATCTGGCCCTTTCTGCAGGGTCACCCCCAAACCTTTTGCCTTCCTCATCCCCTTTATGCTGAATTTGTTTTTGTTGGCTTTAGGACTCAGGACATTTTACCACTGCTAACCAGTGCTAAATTGCATATGCTCTGTATTCAAAACGTGGTAAATATGCGTATCCACAATTGGCATATTTAATTTACTAATAAGTCCTTAGTAAAGTGAAATATATGTCCCCAGGGCTGGTAGAATAAACACTACTAGTGGGCCTGCAGGCCCTATTGTGCCACCCACTCAGTAGCCCTGTAAACATGGCTTAGGCCTGCCACTGCAGAGTCTGTGTTTGCATTCTAAACTACCATTTCAACCTGGCAAGTTAACCTATTTGGCTCAAACCTTTCCAAGAACAATTATATATAAGTCAACCCCTAAGGTAAGCGCTAGGCAGTGCTATGGGCAGGGTGCAGTGTATTTAAAAGTTAGGACATGTACTTTTGAGTTTTACTTGTCCTGGTACTAAAGAGCTGCTAAATTCGATTTTTACTACTGCTAGGCCTATCTCTCCCATAGGTTAACATTGGGATCTTTTATGTCTAATTTCTAATTGGGAAAAGATGAGATTTGGAGTTTTTGTCTCTGGGCATACAATTTAAAATCACAATTTATGGTAAAGTTAGATTAGAAATTGTAATTTTGAAAATGCCACTTTTAGAAAGTTCAAAATACCACTTTAATTACCAGTACTGACTCTATTACTACACACCTTTGTTAATATTCGTGCCCACTGTATGTAATAGTAGTGATCACCATTTATTTTTATTTTTGCATCAAGTCTTCCACTTCGACGCTTGCACGATTCAAAGGTACTTTTTAAGCAGTCCCTGTGTGGGTCCTGTAGCCGGCCTGCCCTCCATTGCAGTTGGCCTAAACTTTGGTTTCACCCTGCGACCTCAAGTAACTTTTTAGTGCTATTGACTTCTAAGCTCTGTTTTTGGATTTAATCTTTAAAAATTCATAACTCTATTTCTACTTATTGGAATTTTGTCGTTCTGTTCATGTTTTACTCAGATATATATTCTCTATTTTACTAAACTGGTATGAAATCTTTTTGTAGTGTTTTCACTGTTACAGTACTTTAAGTGTTGCACAAATACTTTAAACATTGCTTCTTAAGTTTAACCTGACTGCTCAATGCCAAGCTACCAGAGGGTGAACACAGATTCATTTAGGTTGTGTATCTGACTTACCCTGGCTATGATTGTAGTCCCTACTTGGACAGGGTGCAAATCTTTGCCAACGAGCGTCCCAATTTCTAAAGGCACATTGATTAATACTCATTCTCAGAAGTCTTTGATCTCTCCATCCTAGTATCCACAAGCCTCTTCTTCCCACATTAGATTTTATATTTGCCATCCTCTCCTTGATTTTGCTGTGCTCACAAAATACGCATGTAAGGTAAATCTGTTTTCATTGTAAGTCAGTACCCCCAGGGCAGACCCAACCTCCAGCGGTCCGGGGCGGAGAAGATGGAGTTAACTCAGTGTGGTGTACCTTCTGACAAATGTGTGACTACAAAGGACATCACCCCCTCTGTGACCAGGAAGCCAGTATCCCCTAACATCTAGGGAGTGTGTAGTACTAAACAAGTATGATTTAAAAAAAACAATAGTCAAAGCACTAGTATGGCACACTCTTATATCAGCACATAGGACAACATTAATTACAACAATATAACAGAGGATTATAAATTGTTGGACCCGGCCGCATGGCGTGGTCCTACCGCTCCCGCATGGCGAGCCCAGGACGACATCGTCCCTCCACCCAGCATCGGGCAGCCCTTTTGCCCGACACTGCACGCCCCAACATTGCTGGTCCGGCCACCATCCCGGACCCCCATTACCGACCTGGCTCCATCGTGGGCCACTCACGACATAAGCATGAGGCCGCGCCCGACTCCATCTTGGGCCTACCACGTCACGACCACGTGGCCTCTGCTCCGGCCCAGGCCCCAGCGAAGCCCAGACATCGAGGCACCAAGATCCACCCAGGTGGTCGAGTGGCCACTCGACAGATCCCGGAGAAAGGGGTGTTTCGATGGCCCTCCAGCCGTCCCCGGACGCCTGGTTTCGATCGCCCTCCGGCCTCCCTGGGCGCTGGCTCCACCCCCCTGCTGGGTGTCTGGACACCATCATCCCGGCCCCTCTGACCCCCAGGCGCGAGGGTCCGGACATCAAAGGACTCCAGTCCTATATCTGGGCCAGCCCTGGATTAGGACGTCAGTTGTATCCTGGACTGGAAACCCTGCTGACGCTGTCACGGCCGACACCAGACGAACTCATCTCCGGTAACCTGAACCCTCTGAGAGCCTGCTGCCGCGGCCTACCTTGCTGAACCATCTGAGAGCCTGCTGGCGCTGCCGCGGCCTACCTTACGGAACCATCTGAGAGCCTGCTGGCGCTGCCGCGGCCTACCTTGCTGAACCATCTGAGAGCCTGCTGGCGCTGCCGCGGCCTACCTTGCCGAACCATCCGAGAGCCTGCTGGCGCTGCCGCGGCCTACCTTGCTGAACCATCTGAGAGCCTGCTGGCGCTGCCGCGGCCTACCTAGCTGAACCATCGGAAAGCCTGCTGGCGCTGCCGCGGCTCGAACCTCTCGGAACCCCCCAGCTCGAGGATTGAGAGCTGTGCGTAGGGTATCCCTTCCTCCGCCCAGAACTAGACTGTCCCGCTACCTACCCCCCTTTCCGAGACTTTACGGATCCTTCGATCCATCTGTATATACTGCCAAGAACCAGCAACCTTCATTACTTATAAAAGCTTAAGAACTTGATCTCTTGCGTGGTGTCCGTTTGTAGTGTTGTGATTACTCGGCTGTACGATCCTCGGAGAGGGCCCTCATTCAGGATGCCCCTCCGTAACGCTCGGCTACTTCTCGAAGGAGAGGTGGACCTAGGGGTGGTCAGTCAGACCTCTTCTGCCCCCCCCCCAGGGTCGCCTTTCTAACATTGGTGGCAAGCGCCGGGATCCGAGCCCACGCACAGAATTCCAGAAAGAGAAAATGGAAGACTACAGTCACAAGGAGCTAAAGCAATTCTGCAAAGAGCTAGGCATCGCTACCACTGGCTTAAGCACCAAGGAAGACTTTAAATCGGCCCTACAGGCCTGGGTGGACGCCGGCGAGGCGCCACCCCCGAGTGAAGATAACCCGGGCCCGAACGGAGGCCGAGACGAATCCAGCGGGAGGGAGACCCGCAACCCCAGACACGGGCCTCTCCCACGAAGACGCCCGAGAACGAGAGAGGAACCGGCTCCACGAGCTGGATCTTGCTCGACTCAGACAAGAAGGAGAAATCCAAATGGCAGAAAGGAAGTTAGCTCTCGAGGAGAAAAAACTCATGCTCGAGCACGAGCGCGTCCTCAGAGAAATGGAACTTAAAGCCAAGGCAAACGAGACTGCCATCGCCGGGGGTAAGACCTCGCCCCCGCCGGTGGACACGAAGGTGCACATACCTAAGGATGTCGTCAAAGAGTACTATAAGAACGACGACATCCAACAGTGGTTCAAAGCCTACGCGGTCGCCATGGCCGCCCATCGAATACCCCTCAAGGACTGGGGCGCCGGCCTGTGGGGGAAGTTTATCAACGAAGGGAGGGACGCTCTGCTGGAGCTCCCTGATACCGAGATGACCTCGTACGAGCACATGAAGACCGCCCTCCTCACTCGCTACGGACTCACCCCCGAGATGTACCGGCAGTGATTCCGAGACTGCAAGAAAATCCCCGGTACCACGTGGGTGGAGTACGTGAACTTTTACAGCAGAGCCTTCGAGGGGTGGGTCAGAGGCTGCCAGGTCACCACCTTCCAGCAGTTGATCGACCTCATTCTATGGGAGCATCTGTCCAATAACTGCTTCATCGAACTCCGGCAACACCTCCTCGACAGCAAATTGACTGAGCCACGAAAACTCGCTGTCGAGGCGGATAGATGGGTGAGCACCCGAGTTCCCCGGAGTCCACTGGGAGACTACGGCCGGATATCCCCGGGGAACCACCGACCACGAGGCGGCGGAGTAGGTCAGAGCCGGGGTCGAGACGTCCCCCAGGGGTCCTCCCCCACCTCCACGTCGCCATCCCTGGGCCAGAGAGGGGGCCCCCCAGCCAGACCGGGGCCCCGCCCGAACGTTACGTGCCACAGGTGTCAGCGACTGGGTCATTATGCGAATGACCCCCTCTGCCCAATGAATCAGCGACCTGGCACCACCGGTCCTCCAACCCGCCAGATCGCAGCCGCTGCCCTGGGTGAAGAAAGGAGTGAAGAGGAGGACGACAACCCCGAGCAAGCCGAGTGGGAGCCCGCTGCCATGACCTTAGCATGCCTGGGTACTCACGACCTGATCCCCCGAGGCCCAATCCCCGGCAACACCCAGAAATACCGCCAGTGGGTCACCATCAATGGACGCAGGACCGAAGCCCTCCGTGACACTGGGGCCAGCGTGACAGCGGTCCGCTGCCATCTGGTGACTCCGGAACAGATCCTGCCTAATGTCCTGTGTCCAGTCCGGTCCGCAGATAACTCAGAGACTTTGTGCCAGATGGCCCGCATCCCCTTCGAGTGGGGGGGAGTGTCGGGCGTGCTGAAAGTAACTGTCCGCGACGATGTCCCCGTGGACTGCCTCCTTGGGAACGACCTAGAAAGTTCCCCCTGGGCTAACGTCGAACGGAGAGAGCACCTGGGGATGCTAGGCCTTCCCGAGTGGGTCTGTGCGACCACCCGCTCCATGACCGCCCGAGCCTCCACCCCAGCGGGGGAAGCTCCCACCGAGGAGCCGGAGTGGCCCGCCCCTCCGCCGCCCGTCGTCCCCGAGGACGCCAACCCCGAACACGGCCCCCAAGGGCCCGACCAAGAAGATCTCACCGAGCTCGACCACCTCCCAGAACTCGCCCAATGGCGCCAAGAAGGTGGCCCCACCCGCGAACAGTTCCGGCAGGAACAGAAAACCTGCCCCTCCCTCGAGGGGATTCGACAGCAAGCCGCTACCCAAGCAGCTGGAGACCCCGCAGGGGTCCCACTGGATCTATTGGGACAACGACCTTCTCTACAGTGAGCAAAAGATTGCTGAACTAGGGGCCGGCCGGGTGCTGGTCGTTCCCCTCCGATTCAGAGACTTCCTCCTGAACTTAGCACATGATGTGCCCCTCGCCGGGCACCTGGGGCAGGACAAAACTTACAGCCGCCTGGTGACCCATTTCTTCTGGCCAAAAATGCGCACCGATGTGCTTAACCACTGCAGGGCCTGCCCGACCTGTCAAGCCAGCGGGAAGAGCGGGGGGAAAGTCAAAGCCCCGCTCCAGCCATTCCCCGTGGTAACTACCCCCTTTGAGCGAGTGGGGATAGACATCGTAGGGCCCCTGGACCCTCGAACCTCGCAGGGGCACCGCTTCATCCTCGTCCTGGTTGACCATGCTATCCGCTATCCCGAAGCCATTCCCCTCCGAACCATCACAGCCCCCGTGGTGGGCCGAGCCCTCATGAGCATCTTCTCCCGAGTCTGCTTCCCCCGAGAAGTCGTGAGTGATCGAGGCTCCAACTTTATCTCGAAGCATATGCGGTCCCTATGGCAACAGTGCGGGGTCGCCTATAAATTCACCACCCCGTACCATCCCCAAGGAAATGGACTAGTGGAACGATTTAACAGAACATTGAAGGGGATGATCAAGGGCTTAGAAGAACCACTCCGGCGCAAATGGGATGTCCTGCTACCTTGCCTCCTGTTCGCCTACCGAGAGGTACCCCAGATGTCCCTGGGGTTCAGCCCCTTTGAACTCTTGTACGGACACCCGGTCCGAGGCCCCCTCAGCCTGGTCAAGGAAGGCTGGAAGACAGCAGTTCGAGAGGCCCCACCCGATGTCTACCGGTACCTCCTGACCCTCCGCAATCAGACTCGGAAGTTCCGGGAACTTGCCGAGGCCAACCTGGAGGCTAGTCAGGAGGAGATGAAACGCTGGTATGACCAGAATGCCTCGTCCATCGAATTCGAGCCGGGCCAGCAGGTCTGGGTCATGTCCCCGGTCGAACCTTGTGCCCTCCAGGACAAATGGACAGGGCCCTTCAAAGTGGTGGAGCGCAAGAGCCCAGTCACCTATCTGGTGGACATGGAGTCCCCCCGGAACCCCCTCCGGGTTCTGCACGCTAACCGGCTCAAGCCACACTTTGCACGCACTGAACTGAGCCTGCTGCTAGCGATCGATGACGGAGCTGAGGACGACTCCGAACCACTACCAGATCTCCTCAGCACCACCGAGAAGGACGGTTCTGTCGAAGGGGTCACGCTCTCCTCTACCCTGACCCCAGAGCAGCAACAGGACTGCCGGAAGCTGCTGGGGCAGTTTGCGGATCTGTTTTCCCTCACCCCGGGGGTCACCCGGTGGTGTGTCCACGATTTAGACACAGGAGACAGCCCACCTGTAAAACACCGAGCTTTTCGAGTGCCCGACCGGGTTCGGGCCTGCATCCAATCCGAAGTGGCCAAGATGTTAGTTCTGGGGGTAGTCGAACCCTCCAACAGTCCCTGGGCCAGTCCCGTTGTCCTGGTCCCTAAAGCCGCCCCCCCCGGAGCCGCTCCGGTTCTGTGTTGACTACAGGGGACTGAATGCCGTCACCAGGACCGACGCCCATCCCATCCCCAGGGCGGATGAATTGATCGATCGCCTAGGGGCCGCCAAATATCTCAGCACCTTCGATCTCACGGCGGGGTATTGGCAGATTGGCCTTACCCCTGGTGCACAGGAGCGATCAGCCTTCTCGACACCAGATGGCCACTATCACTTCAAAGTGATGCCCTTCGGCATGAAAAACGCACCCGCAACCTTCCAGAGACTAGTGAACCAAGTGCTGGCCGGTCTGGAGGAGTACAGTGCCGCCTATCTCGATGACATTGCGGTGTACAGCCTCCACTGGGATGAGCACCTGACCCACCTCTGGACAGTCCTGACGGCCCTTCGGCGGGCCGGACTCACCGTCAAAGCCAGTAAGTGCCAGATAGGCCAAGGGTCCGTGACCTATCTGGGACACCAAGTGGGGAGCGGCCAAGTGGCTCCCCTCCAACCAAAGATAGACACCATCCGGGCCTGGGAGCCCCCGGTCACCCAAACCGCCGTCCGCGCCTTCCTGGGGCTCACCGGATATTACCGGCGATTCATAAAGAACTACGGGAGCATTGTGGGGCCCCTCACAGAACTGACCTCAAAGAAACTACCACAGAAGGTGCACTGGACCCCCGAGTGCCAGGCAGCCTTTGAAACTCTGAAGACTGCCATGTGCACCGCCCCTGTGCTCCAGGCCCCCGACTACAGCAGAGAGTTTGTGGTCCAAACCGACGCCTCAGAGCACGGCATCGGGGCGGTCCTGTCCCAAGTTAACTCCGAAGGCATCGACCAGCCCGTGGCCTTCATCAGCCGACGCCTACTGGCAAGAGAGCAGCGATGGAGCACCATCGAGAGGGAAGCCTTCGCCGTGGTGTGGGCCCTCAAGAAGCTCCGGCCCTACCTCTTCGGCACCCACTTCCGAGTGCAGACCGACCACCGGCCCCTGCGGTGGTTGATGCAGATGCGGGGAGAAAACCCGAAACTGCTGCGCTGGTCCATTTCGCTGCAGGGGATGGATTTCACTTTGGAGCATCGCCCCGGCAACAACCACGCCAATGCTGACGGCCTGTCCCGATTCTTCCGCCTCGGCGAGGAGAATCCCCAAGAAGATGGGTGACTCTCCCCTGCCTTCAGCTGGGGGGGACGCGTGTTGGACCCGGCCTCATGGCGTGGTCCTACCGCTCCCGCATGGCGAGCCCAGGACAACATCAGCCCTCCACCCAGCATCAGGCAGCCCTTTTGCCCGACACTGCACGCCCCAACATTGCTGGTCCGGCCACCATCCCGGACCCCCACTACCGACCTGGCTCCATCGTGGGCCACTCACGACATAAGCATGAGGCCGCGCCCGACTCCATCTTGGGCCCACCACGTCACGACCACGTGGCCTCTGCTCCGGCCCAGGCCCCAGCGAAGCCCAGACATCGAGGCACCAAGATCCACCCAGGTGGTCGAGTGGCCACTCGACAGATCCCGGAGAAAGGGGTGTTTCGATGGCCCTCCAGCCGTCCCCGGACGCCTGGTTTCGATCGCCCTCCGGCCTCCCTGGGTGCTGGCTCCACCCCCCTGCTGGGTGTCTGGACACCATCATCCCGGCCCCTCTGACCCCCAGGCGCGAGGGTCCGGACATCAAAGGACTCCAGTCCTATATCTGGGCCAGCCCTGGATTAGGACGTCAGTTGTATCCTGGACTGGAAGCCCTGCTGACGCTGTCACGGCCGACACCAGACGAACTCATCTCCGGTAACCTGAACCCTCTGAGAGCCTGCTGGCGCTGCCGCGGCCTACCTTGCTGAACCATCTGAGAGCCTGCTGGCGCTGCCGCGGCCTACCTTACGGAACCATCTGAGAGCCTGCTGGCGCTGCCGCGGCCTACCTTGCTGAACCATCTGAGAGCCTGCTGGCGCTGCCGCGGCCTACCTTGCCGAACCATCCGAGAGCCTGCTGGCGCGCCGCGGCCTACCTTGCTGAACCATCTGAGAGCCTGCTGGCGCTGCCGCGGCCTACCTAGCTGAACCATCGGAAAGCCTGCTGGCGCTGCCGCGGCTCGAACCTCTCGGAACCCCCCAGCTCAAGGATTGAGAGCTGTGCGTAGGGTATCCCTTCCTCCGCCCAGAACTAGACTGTCCCGCTACCTACCCCCCTTTCCGAGACTTTACGGATCCTTCGATCCATCTGTATATACTGCCAAGAACCAGCAACCTTCATTACTTATAAAAGCTTAAGAACTTGATCTCTTGCGTGGTGTCCGTTTGTAGTGTTGTGATTACTCGGCTGTACGATCCTCGGAGAGGGCCCTCATTCAGGAGGCCCCTCCGTAACGCTCGGCTACTTCTCGAAGGAGAGGTGGACCTAGGGGTGGTCAGTCAGACCTCTTCTGCCCCCCCCCCCAGGGTCGCCTTTCTAACATAAATCAATATGTAAAAGCATGTGGTGCGCATTGTTATAGCCCCATAACAAGCGAGGTAGACTAGGCCAATACTTTCCCCAGGGTGATGCCATATGTAAACAAAGAGACAAAACAATGTATAAAATGAACAACCAAAAACATACATAAACTAACCGGGAGACCTGGGGAAGCAACAGAAACACAATAGTGTGGCCCAGATACAAACAAGAGGTAGCATCACATAGGTGAAGCAACAGGGGTATCTGTGTGTAGCTGTGTATGAGTCAGCCCTCTCCACCCTGTCTGCCACCAAGGCGTTTACTGGTGTGTCACCCATCAAATGCAAGGGTAGTCGTTCTGGCTCCAGGGTTTTCCCAGAACTTGCACACTTGCCGTCCCAGTGGCAAGTGAAACTTGTGGTGCCCTAGATTATATCTGTTATCATGCTGTGCCATCTAACTTGTCCTGCAGCTTGAGCATAAAGATGTCCCAGAGGGTGGCAGCACCTCCCTCCCCACGCAAATGAGAGTCTGGGGCTACTACATCAACCTCAGCGGTCTCCCATTTATGTACAACTACTAAACAGTATGATAGTGAGAGGACTATGTGGAACCAATGAGATGTTTTTCCAAATATGTGTGGAGAAAACAGCTACTGGCTAGAATCTCCTTCATAAATTATCCGACGAGTTGCAGTTATTTGTTCTCTTGAGAAAACAGAATGCCCCTCAGGACTAAAACGAGGCTTGGAGCACCTTGAATGGCTGAGGCAGTGGAAACGCTTGTCAAAGTCGGTGGGTGAAAAATATGAGGCATGACTCAAGGCAAAGTGTTCTCCCACAATGATAAAATAGCTCACCCCAGGTAGATGCTCCTGGTACCGGAGGCTTGTAGAAAGAAAGAAAACAGCACTGTTGAGCACATGTGTGAGCACCTTCTCCTCAGGGAACACCACTCCATCTGTCCCTGCCTGACCTCCTTACTCAGATGGTGACTGTCAAATCCCGATCCTCACCGTCAATGTGAATAGAACAACAAGCATGAAGCTGGAATGAAGTACAGTGGGGGATTTATATAATGCTCTTAATCCATGGAGATCGGCATCAGAAATGCCGGTAATCCATCATTTTGGAATGTTTGGAGACAGACCACAATGTACTGAAACTAGGAGTGAGTATGGGGAAGAGGGAGAAAACGAACATAAACAGAGAAACCGTGATATGCAATACCGGTCCAATGCAACATCTTGGGCCCTAATTGCAAGTCTCCATTGTGACGTATCCCAGGGGGATCACTAAGCCCCACTCTGTTCAATTTGTATATCAGTCCTCTTACCAAACTCATTAAATCTTTTGGATTTAGTCTCCCTTGTGGCGTATCCCAAGGGGATCACTAAGCCCCACTCTGTTCAAATTGTATATTAGTCCTCTTACCAAACTCATTAAATCTTTCGGATTATCTGTAGTTTCTTATGCCAAAGACACCCAAATTGTTGTGTCGGTTGCAGCCATTTCCGCCCACACAGCTGCCCAATTTAGGAACTGTATGGAGAATGTCAGCTCTTGGATGCATAAGAACTGTTTGAGATTGAACTCAGCAAAAACAGAGATTCTACTGTTTGGAAACAATACTACGTTCTGGTCTCCAGATTGGTGGCCACAAGACATGGGCCCTATTCCTATCCCTGTAGGAAAGGTCAGAAACCTTGGCATTATTTTTAAAAATCAACTAACGTTTGAAAACCAGTTGAACCAAATGGCTTCATCTATTTTTTATCCTTTGAAGATCATCAGGAAAATTCTTCCATACATCCCTGTGAATCTGCAAAAATCTGTCGTTTCGGCATTAATCCTGTTTAAACTTGATTATTGCAATGTACTGTACATTAATATGAAGCAAAAAATACAAGCCAAACTTTAAACACTACAGAATGCTGAAGCATGTCTCGTCTATGGTCTCCCCAAATACCACTCCGTGTCCTTCGCACCTACCCAACTCCATTGGCTGCCCATAAAGAAAAGAATGGCCTTAAAGGCGCTATGCATTGCCTTTAAGGCACTACCCAACATCAGACCTGAATTTCTTATCCACAAATTCCATTAGTACATTCCATCCGAACCTCTCTGCTCCTTGTCTTAAAAAAACATAATTGTTCACAAATTTAGGAAAGCATGATGGGGTGGAAAACGTTTTGTGGCAGGTACTGTTGAATTGTGGAATTCTCTTCCCATTAACCAAAAAAATTCACAAAATCTTCTATAATTCAGGAAAGCATTGAAAACATGGCTTTCTATCCAATAGTGGTTCTTTTCTCTTCCAGATATGCGTTATTTCCCAAGACAGCCCTAAGACGCCTTCGGGTACTCAAGTGCTATATAAACCTTAATGCATAACATAACATTTTCGATCCTTTCAGAAACACGTGTTTGCACATTGCCACAATTAAAGGTGGTGCTATGATTATTACAGCAGCTAATTACCAGATGCAATACAAAATGGTGCCATCCGGTAATTATTATATCTGATCAAATTCAACCACATTTTTGTCAATTTTATCCATGTAATATTTATCGCATCGAAACACATGTCCACTAGTAATGAAGGTCTAAGTGTCCACCGTCTGGGAAGCTAATCAAGAGACTACAACAAAATAGCATTACATTTTAATAATTTGAATGTAAATGCATTAACAGTTGTACTATAGCCTGAGAGTATGAGGCTGCCTATAACATCCAAAGGTTGACCACACTGTTTATTAATTTATTTGAGGTTTTGATATAGCGCTGGCTAGACCCGAGGGTATCGGAGCTCTTTGCATGAGTATCAGACCATAGTTGAAGTTAACATCGTTACAAAGTTTACACAGTTTTGGAGAATAGCTACATAGTTACATGTTGGTTCGAGACAAACAATAAGGACATATACATAAGGGAAAAAGCAGGCAAAGGGAGAGATTCAGGGGAGAGGGGGTAGGAGCAGGGGAAGTAGACAGAGAACGAAGGAGGGAAAGAGGAGGGGGAGGGTGAGAGACATAGAATGAAAAAGGAGGGGGAGGGTGACGAGGGCACAAACCGGTAGACGAGTAATAGCTGCGTCCGAAGTCCAGTAAGCTGTGATCCCAGGGGAAGTGGTATCATTCCCACAACTCCGCTGCGTGAGGCTCCCTTTATGCAGTTGACTCTCTCAGAGCAGTCTCTGAGACTCCAAGGCCTACCTACTGGATCCTTCCCCAACAAGGAGAGAGGGAGTGCTTTGGCAAGGGGCACCATACCATACCTCAACTGTGCGTGGCTCCCTTGACACTGTGGACTCTCTCAGTGGGGTTACTGAGACTCCAGGGTATGAATATTGGATCGTTCCCCAACAAGGGGAGAAGGAGTGCTTAGTCAAAGGGCAACAAGGGACAGGGGGCAGGGAGGCGGTTCGGAACTGGCAGGTCAACAGAGGGGGAACAAATGGCAAAATAAAAAAGTCACATTAATTACAGAAAGAAAACACATTCAATACCAGGGTAAATTAGCATTCCAGAAAAAGACAGGATCCACGAAAGGCAGGGGTTAGGGAGAACAAAGGGAGGGAGTCAGCGAGTTGAAGAGTCCCACAAGGAAGAGATACAAATAGCAGAAAAGGAAATGTATACGTTGTAGAGTCACTCAGGGGAGAGATGCATACGGGAAAGCTCAGAATCACAAAAAAAGTGATATTAAGTACAAAGAACTACTACATATACTAGTGGTTAGAGTTGAAACTATGCAAACTCAGGATTCCATTTACACAACGATTAGGCTAAAAACAATTGTATATTACTTATCTACAGAGTGTTGGAAAGGCGACCCCAGGGGAGAAAGAAGATGTCTGACTGCCCACCCCGAGACCCACCTCTCTCTATGGAATAGGCCGAGCGCCGTAGGGAGGCCTCCTTGGCGAGGCTCCTCTCCTACAATCGTACCAGCTTGAGCAATCACACTACTTACAGAAGGACACCACACCGGAGGAATATTCACAAGAATCTTTATATAGGCAATTAAGGCAAGTCCTTGATCGGTTAGCAGGCAAGGATCGAGGGATCCGTAAAGTCTCGGTTTCGGGGATAGGGGGTAGCGGGACAGTCTTGGCACCAACTGGTGCTTGGATAGTTCAGCGTTGCTCAGGCCGCGACAGCGTCAGCAGGGCCTCGAAGGTGGATCAGCTTGGTCAGGCCGCGACAGCGTCAGCAGGGCCTCGAAGGTGGGTCAGCGTGGTCAGGCCGCGACAGCGTCAGCAGGGCCTCGAAGGTGGTTCAGCTTGGTCAGGCCGCGACAGCGTCAGCAGGGCCTCGAAGGTGGTTCAGCTTGGTCAGGCCGCGACAGCGTCAGCAGGGCCTCGAAGGTTTCAGGTGCAAGAGTTCGGATCAGGATCAGCCGTGACGAGGTCAGCAGGGCTTCGACTCCCAGATACAACTGCCGTCCTAATCCAGGGCTGGCCCAGATATAGGACTGGAGGCGTTTGATGTCCGGACCCTCGCGCCTGGGGGTCAGAGGGGCCGGGATGAAGGTGTCCAGACACCCAGCAGGGGGGTGGAGCCAGCGCCCAGGGAGGCTGGAGGGCGATCGATACCAGGCGTCCGGGGACGGCTGGAGGGCCATCGAAACTTCCTGCCTCTCGGATCTGTCAAGTGGCCACTCGCCCACCCGGGAGGATCTTGGTGCCTCGATGTCGGGGCGTCGCTGAGGCCGGGGCCAGGGATGGCTGCGGCCACGTGTCCGGGACATGATGGGCCCAAGATGGAGTCGGGCCGGACATGGTGGCCTGGCATGGTCGCCAGACCGGCAGTGTTGGCGAGCGGGGTCCGCCGGTGTCCCAGGGGGGGAGAGCTGTAGGTTGCCAGGGGGGCTGCTCTCGTTGGGGTTGCGTGAAGGTTCGTGTCAGGGGGGTCGACAGCGGGTCGACGGAGGGCCGATGTCGTCCTGGGCCCGCCATGCAGGAGGGGTAGGCCCACGCCACGAGGCCGTGTCCAACACACGTCCCCTCCAGCTGAAGGCGGGGAGAGTCACCCATCTTCCTGAGGACTCTCTTCGTCGAGGCGGAAGAAGCGGGACAGGCCATCTGCGTTGGCGTGGTCGTTGCCAGGGCGATGCTCCACCGTGAAGTCCATCCCTTGGAGGGAGATGGACCAACGCAGCAGCTTTGGGTTTTCGCCACGCATGTGCATCAGCCACCGTAGGGGCCGGTGGTCGGTCTGCACCCGGAAGTGGGTGCCGAAGAGGTAGGGCCTGAGTTTCTTGAGGGCCCATACGACGGCGAAGGCCTCCCTCTCGATGGTGCTCCATCGCTGCTCTCTGGCCAGCAGCCGCCGGCTGATGAAGGCCACAGGATGGTCAACCCCCTCGGGGTCAATCTGGGATAGGACCGCCCGATGCCGTGCTCCGAGGCGTCGGTCTGGACTACGAACTCCTGGCTGTAGTCAGGGGCTTGGAGCACAGGAGCGGTGCACATGGCGGCCTTCAACTCCTCGAAGGCCACCTGACAAGCGGGTGTCCATAGCACTTTCTGTGGCCGGTTCTTCGAGGTTAATTCTGTGAGGGGCCCCACAATGCTCCCATAGTTTTTGATGAAGCGCCGATAATATCCAGTGAGCTCCAGGAAGGCGCGGACGGCGGTCTGGGTGACCGGGGGCTCCCAGGCTAGGATGGCGTCAATCTTTGGTTGGAGGGGAGCCACTTGGCCTCTCCCCACTTGGTGTCCCAGATAGGTCACGGACCCTTGACCTATCTGGCACTTGCTGGCTTTCACAGTTAGTCCGGCCCGTCGGAGGGCCGTCAGGACCTCCCAGAGGTGTTTCAGGTGCTCGGCCCAGTGGAGGCTGTACACTGCAATGTTGTCTAGGTAGGCGGCACTGAATTCTTCTAGCCCCGCCAGCACTTTGTTCACTAGTCTCTGGAAGGTGGCCGGGGCGTTTTTCATGCCGAAGGGCATCACCTTGAATTGAAAGTGACCATCGGGTGTTGAGAAGGCCGATCGCTCCTGGGCGCCCGGGGTGAGGCCGATCTGCCAATACCCGGCGGTGAGGTCGAAGGTACTGAGATACTTGGCGGCTCCCAGGCGGTCGATGAGTTCGTCGGCCCAGGGGATGGGGTGTGCGTCGGTTCGGGTAACAGCATTCAGTCCCCGGTAGTCGATGCAAAACCGGAGTTCTGGAGGGGTGCCAGGTGCGGCGGCTTTGGGGACCAGGACAACGGGGCTGGCCCATGGACTGTCGGAGGGTTCGACCACCCCCAGGGCCAGCATCTTGGTAACTTCTGTCTGGATGCAGGCCCGAACTCGGTCGGGGACTCGGTAAGCCCGGTGTCGCACTGGCTGGCTGTCCCCGGTGTCGACATCGTGGACACACCACTGGGTAACCCCGGGAGTGAGGGAGAACAGGTCGGTGAACTGCCCCAACAGCTCTTGGCAGTCTCGGGGGCGTGGCCAAGCACGCGATGTGACAAGACGTGCTTCGTCTGAGCTCCGGGTGAAGCTCCCCACACACGGGCCATTTCTCCTGTATTCCCTGGCAGGACCGGGCCCTAACTCGCACCGAGTGTGCCCGGATACCCGTCCCACCTCCGGAGCAATTTTCAGGAGGATCGGAGCACTTGACCCTCCGGCCGGCAGCAACCCTCGCGGCCAGCCGCCCAGCACGCACTTCCGGCCGGCGGCCCCAACTAACTGAGGCCGGGGATCCGGCCTTGCAGAGTAGGCCGCGAAACGAGTGGCCTGCAGCGCGCAATCCAGCGCGGAGCCGGGACCGCGTCCCATGCCTTGGACCCTCGTTGGCAAAGATACTCAGCGGGGACCTCGGACTGCAGTGGGAGGTCCGCCATCTGGGCTCCTGAAGACCACGGGATCGGCCCACCTTGCCCACCGCTGATGGGACTGCCCAGCCGGGCTACATGACCGCCAGGGGGTGAGTGCACGAGGCTGCCCAGAGACCCGCGTTGGCAACAACGGCCCAGGGCCCCTCCGACCCAGAGCGCCTGCTACCCGACACAGCCCACTGGACACCCCCTGGCCCACCTACCGCCCAGCCGTAGGCCCAGCCCAGGTGCAGACCCTGCGACGCACTGCCGTGCACCTCCGGCGCCCCACCCACACGCAGGCCCCAGGCGCTACAAACCCCTGCACCGCGACGGCCCGTGGCGGGCTGGACCACCGCCCGACCGGCACTGGACCACACATCCCAGCAGGACGGACACCGGTGGACCGCCGTGCTGGGCCGCCGCGAGGCCCGCATAGACACTGTCGCTCCTGGCCTCAGACGACTGACCTCGGAGATAGTGCGGCCCTTTCTCCCAGGCCCGTGCACGTACCCGCCACACGGCGGGAGTTGCGAGGCACCTCCGGACCCATCTGGCGCAGGGGAACCGGAACAGCGCCACGTGCACACTGAAGCAGCAACACATCAGCCCTCGCAGACAACCAGCCCGACGCTGAGGGACTCTCCCGGCCAGGTGCTGAAGCGCAGAATTCCCGCCTTGCATCCCCCCCCCCCTCTACCGAGCGCCGGCCAGAAGACGTGGACCCCCATGTGGCACTAGGAGGCGCCTGGCATCGCCCGACGGAGTACATCTTCCCGGGCCCAGCGGACGGGCTCGCTGAGAGGGACCTGTTGTTCCAGCCCGTCACGAGGCGCGGACAGGAAGCGACCAGCCGGCGGGTCCAGCACGACACTGACCGCGACGCCTGTGAGCTCTTCTAACGATTGCTACGCCGACATCTCGTCCTCCCCAGTCGGCAGTGTCACACAATACCCTGGGGCCCGGCGGTGAGACGATCCTCCTCCTCCCGCCTACAGCCACGCGCCGTTCACCGCGCGGGCGACGGAGGCCCTGACCAGGAAACTAACGCACACCGGTCCCTCCATCACGCACTGTGGTATCGCACCCGCCCGCTTGACCAGCCGCGAAGACCTCCCACATGTCCGGGGGGACCAGGGCGAGGACTGGCACGGGAGGGTCATTCGGCAAGGGGAAAATGGCGAAACATATGGAGACGGACCAGACTGCATCCAAACTGGACACTATGCTGGCAGCCATGGAACGCCTGGAGGAGTCCGTGCAGCTGACCCGTACGTCGCTGGAGAACAGAATCGACAAAGTGGCCGTAGACCTGACACTCCTCCGGACCGACCACAAGAAACTGGCCGACCGCACCACATCTCTGGAACACGCGATGGCGGAGACCACACCAAAACTGGCGCAGACGGACAAACACGTCCAGGACCTACTCAACCGGGTGGAGTTCCTTGAGGATAGAGCAGAGGACGCGGAAGGACGGGCCAGACGGAACAACGTGCGCATAGTGGGCCTACCGGAACGATGGGAACGGAGAGAGACGGCGGAGCATATGGAGACCTGGCTCAGAGAGCTACTACCTGAGGGCACGCTGTCGCCGCACTTTGTGGTGGAACGGGCGCACAGAGTTCCATCTCGCCCACCCCCGGAGGGCTCCAACCCGAGGCCAATGCTCATGCGAGTACTGAATTACCGCGACCGTGATGCCATCCTCCGCGAAACGCGGAAATTGTCGGATATACAAGTGGACAATGCCAAGGTGATGTTCTTCCCCGATTACACCATACAGGTTCAGAGGCGACGCCAATCCTTCCTCGTGGTGAAGCAACGACTTAGGCGCTTGTCTCTTAAATACTCACTGTTGTTCCCGGCGCGCCTTCGAGTGGTGGCGCAGGACAAGACCCACTTTTTTGACACCCCGGAGGCGGCCATGGCGTGGTTGGATTCGGGAGTGGACACGAACCCAGGACCGGTGCCGAGGGAACAGCGCAGGAATCGAGGCGCACGCAGACGGAGACAACGGCACACCTCGAGGGCTGAGTCACCGACCATGGACGCGGAGATCGGCCCGACCCCGGAACAAATTCGAATTGAACACCAGGAAGCCGTCCGCATAACTGCTGAGATCAGCGGGTCACAGTCACCTATCCTGCTTTCCAACAATAGCCCGCGCTCTCACGGGAGCGAAGAAGACGACTACATATTCGGTCTGCCAGATGGCTCGAACCCAGAGGGCCTGCCTGACGTCACACCCCAAACATCAGACTTGATATCATGAGCGGTCCCCCCCTGCCCAGCCTTCGCCAGACCGCCGTGTCTTGCGTATTGGAACAGTCAACACACCCTCAGGGATGGCTCGATCAAGGGCTCACATTGACACACCTGGAGGCCCTGGCAACCATGATCGCCGTCTTCTGTGGGGCCTGTACTCTGCTACCGAACACCGCCCCCCCTCCCCCGTCCACCGAACTGCCACGGAGCTGCCGTGGCGCCAAGAGGGGAGCCGGGGCTATCCTGCCAGAGTGCCATCGGGAGCATGACTTTAAAGGGGTGGACGGACCCCTAGAGGTGAGTGCCCCTTCCCCCGGGGGACTGGCGGAGACGCTCCTGCCTTGGGATCGACTGTCCGGATCAAGTGACACTGGGAATTGGTCCTAGCCACGGACTCTATCATTGTCTCCTAGCGCCCTTTTGGCCCTCTGCCCGTGGTGGGGAGCCGCTACGGCTCTACAGACGTAACAAACTAACTTGTTTAATTCAGGTGCTGTAATTAGTCATCCCCCCATTGACCATACGGATTGATTGAGCTCGATAGAGCGTTTGGGCGGCGACTTGTTTTTGTTGTTGCCCTTTTGGTATTATGTTTATGTTCATGTTATACCTTCTGAGACTAGTGTTGGTACTGTCCTGCTACTGCGTGCATCCTTGGGTACCGGGGTGGGGCTGTGGGGTGAAGATGCTCCTTGTTCACTGCTGCTGTGCGGGTGCGGGTGGGGTGGGTGGGGGGCTGGGGGGGGGGGAGATGGGTCCTTAGCTGTGAACAACACTGTGATGGCTACGTTTAAATTTTGCACTTGGAATGTCCGGGGCATGCACACACCCTCACGCAGATACCAGGTTTATTCCTACCTTAAAAGGCACCAGACTCAGATTGCACTGCTCCAAGAGACACACCTAGTTGCCGCTGAGGTGGCCACACTTCCCCGTAAGTGGAGGGGCCAGATATTTGCTACTACCTTCTCGCCATTTGCGAGAGGGACCTTAATCTGGGTCCGGCCCGGGGTTCCATTTGCACTGACTCACAGCAACATTGACACTGAGGGACGCTACGTCTTCATACAGGGCAGACTTGACGGGCAGCAGGTAGTCATAGCCTCCATCTACGCACCTAATGTGGAACAGGGGAAATTTTTCACACGACTGTCGGCAACGATGGCGTCATGGCCGGGCGTACCCTTGATAATGGGCGGGGATTACAACTGCGTGCTTGACCCTTCCCTTGATCGCTCGTCCCTCCCGGTGGCGATCGCCCCGGTGCAGGCGACTTCCAGAGCCCTCCTTGACTGGGCAACACAATGGAACTTACTAGACGCGTGGCGCGCCCGGAACCCCACCGCCCGGGTGTATTCTTACTACTCGGGAGCCTATTCATTACATGTCAGGTTAGACAGATTCATGCTGTCCCGTGACCTGCTCCCCTCTGTGTCTGACACTGACTACCTAGGCCGGACACACTCAGACCATAACCCGCACACGCTGATGTATGGATGGAAGCGCCCGCGCCCGCCTATACCAACGTGGCGCCTGCAACCAGATCTCCTACTTGATACTCCGTTCCGAGAGGAAATCTCCGGGAAGATCTTGCAGTATTTCGAGGACAATAACGACTCGGCCTCCTCCCCGAGAGCCGAGTGGGACGCCTTTAAGGCGGTGACCCGGGGTAACTGCCTCGGCGTCCAAGCTTGCTTGCGTAGGCAGGTGGAGAAAGATCTGCTGCTGGCGGAAGAGGCTCTGTTGGATAAGGAACGGGAGGCAGCGGAGGGTGATGATGCACAACTCATCTCGGCCAGGGCGGGCCACGCTGCCTTGCTGGAGCGCCTCAAAAATATCAACTTCGCTGCACATTCCGCACGCACCCACAACGCAGGCGACAGGCCTGGCAAGCTACTGTCATGGTTGGTACGGCGGGACGCGCACTCTGCATCGATCCTCTCCATCCGCACGACCCAGGGTGATGAGGTCTATACCCAGAAACAGATCCATGATGCGTTCACGTCGCATTACGAATCCCTATACAGCTCGCGGCTACGGGCCACGGTGGTGGAAATCACGGACTATCTGGCGCCTTTACAGCTCCCGACTGCTACCGCTGCCCAACAGGCCGAACTAGGAGCTGCGCTCACTGGTGAGGAGCTGCGAGAGGTGATTTTCTCCCTCTCCAATTGCAAGACGCCGGGCCCGGACGGGCTCCCGGCGGAGTTTTACAAGGCCTACTCCCTGGTATTAATACCGGAACTGCTGAAAATGTATGGGGCGGCACTGGAAGACGCTGAACTCCCGAAGTCCCTGAACGAAGCCAACGTGGTCTCCCTGCTGAAACCGGGTAGAGAGGCGAACGACCTCGGCTCCTACAGGCCGTTGGCGCTCCTCAATACCGATTACAAAATTCTTGCAGCGGCCCTGGCTCGGAGACTGGCCCCGCTAGTCCCCACTCTGGTACACTCTGACCAGAATGGCTTCGTGCCCACACGGAGCACGTCCTATAATTTACGCCGGTTTTTCAGAGTCCAGCGTTATGCGACCTTAGCCTGGCCGCGCTCGGGTTGCATTGTACTTGACTTGGAAAAGGCGTTCGACTCGGTGGAGTGGCCATATCTCCTCCGAGTCCTCGAGACATACGAACTGGGGGACGCTTACGTACAGATGGTGGGACTCCTTTACCAGGCCCCAGAGGTCCGGGTCCGGACTGGACGGTTGTTCTCGGACAGGATTCGCATCGGGAGAGGTACAAGACAGGGCTGCCCCCTCTCCCCCATATTATTCGCCTTAGCAATGGAGCCGCTGGCCGAGATGCTCCGCAACTCCGGAGACACCTGGGGCATACCGCTGGCGGATGGCGTCCACTCGGTGTCTCTGTATGCCGACGATTTGTTGCTATATATCAGGGATCTCACGAATGTACCGGCGGCAATCGCGGATATGTTTCAGATGTTTGGCGACAGGTCGGGGCTCCGCGTCAACTGGGCCAAGTCGGGGACCTATGCGTTCGATAGCGAGATGCCACAGTGTGATGTGTGCATGATGGGAGAGACGCTCCGCTGGCACCCGACGGTCTTTCGGTACCTCGGGATATTCATATATCGGGACCCTGTGGACCTCCTGGAGGGGAATCTCGTACGAGCCATCTCCTCGCTCACGGCCCAGGTCACGTTCTGGAACTCCCTCCCGTTAAATGTGCCCGCCAGAGTGGCGCTGACCAAGATGATAATGCTTCCCCGGCTTCTCTATTACTACACCAATCTGCCGGTGTATGTGCCGGCGCGCATCTTCAGAGAACTGGACTCCCTCACCAGACGACTCATCTGGAATAAGGGGAGACCCCGGGTAGCACTACAGACCTTGTTTGCACCCACAGACGCTGGAGGCCTAGCGGTTCCCAATCAGGAACTCTATTACTTGGCAGCACAGCTACAGTGGGTTGCCTACTGGCTGAGCGGTAAGAACCTAGTGGACACAGCCACGGCTGATGACATCCTCTCTCCCGTACAGGCGCTTGCACTCTTCCACCCGCTGGCGTGGGGCCGCCCCCCCACGCAGGTCCTTGTGGCAGTGGCGAAACGATGCTTCCTACGGAGCCTCCGGCTCACCAAACTAACGGTGCCCTATGCCCCAAACCTGCCTTTGCTGGGGACGCCCATAGGTGCGGGCACGCTGTCTTCGGCCAAACTACGCAGCTGGACTGCGGCAGACTTGGACGACCTAGGCGGCCTGTATAATGACGGGGAGCTGTTACCCTTCGAGACCCTAGCCGCGGACACAGGACTGCCGGTGGGTCAATTTCTGACACACGCCAGACTCCTACATGAGCTAACGAAGGCGTGGGGTGACCTCAGCCACGAGCCGTCCACACACCTACTCATCCAGTACTTACACGTGATGGGGGACGGTTCGCACCTTGTACATTGGCTTGCACAAGCGTTACACGGCCACACGCAATTTTCTTCTCGGAGATTGAGGGACAAATGGATGGCCGACCATGGCACAGATTGGACAGACAAACAGTGGAATGTTATTTTAGCATGTCTTTCCCCCACCCCCCGCTCTGCGCGACCCCCCCCCTCCCTTTCCCCCCCCCCGGTGACCGAGACCGTGTGTGACGGAGACGTCCCCTGCCGCGTTTGCCTTCCTGCCGCTTGTGGCACCCGGCCCCCCCCCCCCTTGCCCTGCAGCCGAGGTGACGCCGCCTCCTCACATGTCCCCGCCCCTGCATGACCCATATTGGATGCACCACACACAGTAAGAATCCTGGGTACATTACCACACACACGAATACTAGTCCAACAGTTTTTTTTTTGGTATGTTTTTCCTTCCCCCCTGTACTAGTCTCCCCAGTTCACTCTTTGGTTGACACGGAGGCCAATCATACAGTACCCCTAATCATGCCCGACCACACTTCCTCGTCTGTATCTCGCATGGACCTGTTTAGATACGTCTGGGACTAGGAAGCGGGCGCCCAGCAATTCATGAGCCGTGGGAAAGTATGCTGTTGCCTATATTCTATGCTGCATTGTACGGGGAACTCAATTTCATGTACTGACTGTTGACTTTTCTTTTTGAACGCTTTGGACCCTCTCTGCAGTGCTGCAAACTGCGGGCACTACATCATGAGTCACTCCCTGGCACGGTCACTTATGTATCAATGCATTTCTACTAGCGACTGTTTATTTTCACCCATGTATAACTGCTGTGTTCACATGTGCAATCTGCTAGGAACTGTTGTGGCAATGATCTGTTGTTATGGCACTGTATGTACACCTACTGGCTTATCTGTGAATTTAAATAAAGTTTGGGACCATTGGTCTTAAAAAAAAAAAAAAAACAGCTCTTGGCAGTCTCGGCGCTGTGTGGGGGTCAGGTTGGGGGAGAGAGAGATCCCCTCGACGGAGCCGTCTTTCTCCACGCACTTTAGGAGGTCGGGCAAGGACTCTGAGTCGTCTTCGGTTCCATCGTCGGTAGCTAGCAGCAGGCTCAGTTCTGTGCGGGCAAAATGCAGCTTGAGCCGGTTGGCGTGTAGAACCCGGAGGGGGTTTCGGGGTGACTCCATGTCCACGAGATAGGTGACAGGGCTCTTGCGCTCGATCACTTTGAAGGGGCCCGACCATTTGTCCTGGAGGGCACACGGTTCGACCGGGGTCATGACCCAGACCTGCTGGCCCGGCTCGAACTCGATGGATGAAGAGTTTTGGTCATACCAGCGCTTCATGTCTTCCTGACTGGCCTCCAGGTTGGCCTCGGCAGGGGCCCGGAACTTCCGGGTCTGGTTGCGGAGGGTCAGGAGGTACCGGTAGACATCCGGCGGGGCGTCTTGGATTGTAGTCTCCCAGCCTTCTTTGACCAGGCTGAGGGGACCTCGGACAGGGTGTCCGTACAAGAGTTCGAAGGGGCTGAACCCCAAGGACTTCTGCGGTACCTCCCGATAGGCGAACAAGAGGCAGGGCAGCAGGACGTCCCACTTGCGGCGGAGGGGCTCTTCTAGGCCCTGGATCATCCCCTTGAGTGTTCGGTTAAACCGCTCCACAAGCCCATTTCCTTGGGGGTGATACGGGGTGGTGAACTTATATGCGACCCCGCACTGTTGCCACAGGGACCGCATATACTTCGATATAAAGTTTGTGCCCCGATCACTCACGACCTCTCGGGGGAATCCTACTCTGGAGAAGATCCCCATCAGGGCTCGGCCCACCACGGGGGCCGTGATGGTTCGGAGGGGGATGGCCTCAGGATAGCGGGTGGCGTGGTCCACCAGGACAAGGATGAAGCGATACCTTGCGAGGTTTGGGGGTCCAGGGGCCCCACAATGTCGATCCCCACTCGCTCGAAGGGGGTGGTCACTACTGGAAAAGGTTGGAGCGGGGCCTTCACCTTCCCCCCGCTCTTTCCGCTGGCTTGGCATGTCGGCAGGTGCGGCAGTGGTTATGCACATCGTTGCGCATTTTCGGCCAATAGAAATGGATCACCAGGCGGCTGTAAGTTTTGTCCTGCCCCAGGTGCCCGGCGAGGGGCACATCGTGTGCCAGGTTCAAAAGGAAGTCTCTGAATCGTAGGGGGACCACTAACACTCGGCTGGCCCCTAGCTCGGCAATTTTCTGTTCACTGTATAGGAGGCCGTGGTCCCAGTAGACCCAGTGGGACCCCGAGGTGTCCCCGGTAGCTTGGGCGGTGGCTTGTTGTCGGGTCCCTTCGAGGGAAGGGCAGGCCTTCTGCTCCTGCCGGAACTGTTCTCGGGTGGGGCCACCCTCTTGGCGCCATTGGGCTAGTTCGGGTATGTCGCTGAGCTCGTGGCTGCTTTCGTGGTCGGGCTCCGATGGCCTGGGCTCGGAGTCGGCCTCTTCATTGTCAGCGGGTGGGGGTGGCGCAGGCCACTCCGGCTCTTCGGTCGGGGCGGCCTCGGTCGCCGCCGAGGCTCGGGCTGTCATGGATCGGGTCGTCGCGCAGACCCACTCTGGTAGTCCCATCATTCCTAGATGCTCTCTCCGTTCGACTTGGGCCCAGGGAGAGCTCTCGAGGTCGTTTCCGAGGAGGCAGTCTACGGGGGCGTCGTCCCGGACGGTCACCTTGAGAGTACCCGACACTCCCCCCCATTCGAAGGGTATTCGGGCCATCTGACACAGAGTCTCGGAGTTGTCGGCGGTCCTCACGGGGCACCGCACGTTCGGTATGATCTGTTCGGGGGTCACCAAGTGGCAGCGGACGGCCGTCACACTGGCCCCCGTGTCTCGGAGGGCTTCGGTCCGTTGTCCATTGATGTGGACCCACTGACGGTATTTCCGAGTGTTGCTTGGTAGCGGGGCTTGGGGGACCATGTCTCTTTGGCCCAGGCAGGCCAGGGCCATGGCGGCCGGTTCATATTCTGTCTGATCTTCGTCAAAGACTTCTTCGTCCTCTTCTCCCCCTTCTCCCAGGGCTGCAGCAGCGACCTGGCGGGTCGGAGGCCCAGTGGTGCCGGGACGCTGGTTCATGGGGCAGAGGGGGTCACTGGCATAGTGACCTGGCCGCTGGCATCTGTGGCAAGTAATGTTCGGGCGGGGCCCCGGCCGTGCTGGGGGGTTCCCTCCTCTGAGCAGGGATGGTGAAGTGTTATTTTGGGGGGACCCCCGAGGCGGACTCCGGCCCGGGGCTGACGGAAAGTCTCGGCTCCTGTTCTGGCCCCCTCCGCTGCCACGTTGGCGGGGGTGCCCCTGGCCGTTCCGTCCCACCTCTCCGATCGGGGTCCGGGGGACCCGGGTGCTCACCCATCGATCGGCCTCGATGGCGAGTTTCCGTGGCTCGGTCAGCTTGCTGTCGAGGAGATGCTGTCGGAGCTCGACAAAGCAGTTGTTGGAGAGGTGCTCCCAAACGATGAGGTCGAACAGCTGCTCGTAGGTGGACACTTTGTTGCCCTTTATCCATCCTTCCAGGGCCCTGCTATAAAAGTTCACGTACTCGACCCACGTGGTACCGGGGATTTTCTTGCAGTCTCTGAATCTCTGCCGGTACATCTCGGGGGTGAGGCCATACCGGATGAGCAGGGCATCCTTCATGTGATCATAGGAGGACATCACGTCCTCGGCCAGCTCTAGCAGGGTGTCTCGGCCTTCGCTGACAAACCTCCCCCATAAGCCGGCACCCCAGTCTTTTCGCGGGATGCGGTGTGCGGTCATGGCCACTTCATACGCCTTGAACCATTGCTGGATATCGTCATTCTTGTAGTATTCCTTGACGATATCCTTCGGGATGTGGACCTTCGGGTCGGCAGGAGGTGGAGGGTTCCGGCTTACTGCGGCGCCAGCTTCTTCGATCTTGGCCTTGATCTCTAGTTCTTTGAGGCCACGCTCGTGTTCATACGCGAGTTTTTTCTCTTCCAGTTCTCTTTGCCTTCGCCTCTCTTCCAGATCTCCCTCTAATCGTAGTTGCTCAATGGCCATTTTCTTTTCTGCTAATTGAAGTTCTCCGTCCAGCCGGAGTCGGGTGAGCTCCAGTTCATGGAGCCGACTCCTCTCTCGTTCCCGGGCGTCTTCGTGGGAGAGGCCCGGTTCTCTGTTGACGGTCCTTTCTTCCACTGGGGTTATGCTGGTACTCACGGGTACCTCTAGGACAATGTCCTCGTTGGCTTGGGGTGGGGTCGCTCCGGTCTCCACCCATGTTTGTAGTGCCTCTTTAAAATCGTCTTTTGTGCTTAGTCCGGTGGTAGCGATACCCAGGGCTTTGCAGAATTGTTTGAGCTCTTTATGGGTGTACTCCTCTAGTCGCTCCTTCTGGAATTCTGCGGTCGTTCCGGCTTCCTTAGTACTCATAGTTGCTGTGTGTCTCTGTTAGTAGTGGCGAGTTACTCGCTGTACGATTTGCGCGGGCTCGGATCCCGTCGCTTGCCACCAATGTTGGAAAGGCGACCCCAGGGGAGACAGAAGATGTCTGACTGCCCGCCCGAGACCCACCTCTCTCTATGGAATAGGCCGAGCGCCGTAGGGAGGCCTCCTTGGCGAGGCTCCTCTCCTACAATCGTACCAGCTTGAGCAATCACACTACTTACAGAAGGACACCACACCGGAGGAATATTCACAAGAATCTTTATATAGGCAATTAAGGCAAGTCCTTGATCGGTTAGCAGGCAAGGATCGAGGGATCCGTAAAGTCTCGGTTTCGGGGATAGGGGGTAGCGGGACAGTCTTGGCACCAACTGGTGCTTGGATAGTTCAGCATTGCTCAGGCCGCGACAGCGTCAGCAGGGCCTCCGAGGAGGATCAGTGTGGTCAGGCCGCGACAGCGTCAGCAGGGCCTCGAAGGTGGATCAGCTTGGTCAGGCCGCGACAGCGTCAGCAGGGCCTCGAAGGTGGGTCAGCGTGGTCAGGCCGCGACAGCGTCAGCAGGGCCTCGAAGGTGGTTCAGCTTGGTCAGGCCGCGACAGCGTCAGCAGGGCCTCGAAGGTGGTTCAGCTTGGTCAGGCCGTGACAGCGTCAGCAGGGCCTCGAAGGTTCCAGGTGCAAGAGTTCGGATCAGGATCAGCCGCGACGAGGTCAGCAGGGCTTCGACTCCCAGATACAACTGCCGTCCTAATCCAGGGCTGGCCCAGATATAGGACTGGAGGCGTTTGATGTCCGGACCCTCGCGCCTGGGGTCAGAGGGGCCGGGATGAAGGTGTCCAGACACCCAGCAGGGGGGTGGAGCCAGCGCCCAGGGAGGCTGGAGGGCGATCGATACCAGGCGTCCGGGGACGGCTGGAGGGCCATCGAAACTTCCCGCCTCTCGGATCTGTCAAGTGGCCACTCGCCCACCCGGGAGGATCTTGGTGCCTCAATGTCGGGGCGTCGCTGAGGCTGGGGCCAGGGATGGCTGCGGCCACGTGTCCGGGACGTGATGGGCCCAAGATGGAGTCGGGCCGGACATGGTGGCCTGGCATGGTCGCCAGACCGGCAGTGTTGGCGAGCGGGGTCCGCCGGTGTCCCAGGGGGGGAGAGCTGTAGGTTGCCAGGGGGGCTGCTCTCGTCGGGGTTGCGTGAAGGTTCGTGTCAGGGGGGTCGACAGCGGGTCGACGGAGGGCCGATGTCGTCCTGGGCCCGCCATGCAGGAGGGGTAGGCCCACGCCACGAGGCCGTGTCCAACACAGAGTGAACGGAGAAATAAGACATCCAAGGGGGTAGCGAGAGGGAGGGGGGGAGATGAGATAGGTGGTAGGTCATGATCTTTCAGGGTTGCTATTTTTAATAGAGAAAAATACTGGCCTATTTTTCATGTTTTGAGATTCCAGAAATATCAGGCACTGGTGCTATAAAAAAAGGTTTATTTAAACTGTTAAGGATTTGTCTTTAACAGAGCAGCACTTCTGCTTTTGCTCTAATATTCATTAAGACATAGTGTTGACAATTCTAAAATACTTTTGAAGCAATTTGTTCTTGCATATGGTGTTTTAACGGGTTGTTTAAGGAACATGGGATGCTTTAAAAAAACAAAAAAAGTTTCCTGTTTGGTAAGTGTCTCTTGAACCACTAGACCACTGCCTGCTCCCTCAAAGTCACCCAAACCTATTCCCAAAGGGGAAGTTGTCCAAGGAGGACACTGTCTCCTTTACAAATCACTTACCATCTTATTTGAGGAGTCATTAACTGTTCAGTGGTTTGTGATGGCATTTGCAGTGGCAAACTATTGATATACAGCAAGCACAAGGAGATGATAGATGAAGCGCCGACACTTTTCAGACACTTACCCCAGTCACAGATCTGGGTTGAATCCATCATCATTCTGTAGCTCACTTTGCCACCCCAGTTCAGACACAGCTATAATCAGTCTTGACCATGTGACTCATGGGGACACACCAGCCCAAACTGCCAAGCCATAAGTGATAAAAAGGTAGTTTTGGACATTGGAAGTACTTTTAATTCAAAAGTCGAATTTGAACATAGTTTTATTTTAAAACCAGTCTGCAAGGCAGGCTTGGCTTAAAAATGACACTAGGCACCACTGTAGTACACACTTAAGTACATTAAGTACACTAGGGTCTCTAAACCTACATGCCCTACCAGAAACTTACAGATAGGTTGTCTTTGTCAATTAGAATGATCCCAAGTACCATATATCTTTAGAGACCAGAGCACTGGCACTGGGCCTGGTTAGCAGAGCCCAGGGCACTTTTAGAGTCAGAAACCACTAGCATCAGTCAAAGCACTTAGGATGATTAGAGCAAAAAGGATGACTTTCCCACTCTGTCTCTTGACATTTGAAGACAACTCACGTTATTTTCAAAAGGTACTTACAACACACCTTTGCTGGCACTTTCGAAGACACAAACCCGTCTCCTCCTGAAAGGTACCTCAATATTATAAATTGTTATTCTAATCTAACCTATGATTTAATTTATAAGTTCCCCTGCATGATCCATACCTCTGTTATACACCCGATTCAAAATGCTTTTTGCCAGAAGTACTGTAATCACGTTATTTAACTTTATGCTACCATAATATCTTTTGGTGTAGTAGCACTATATAAATTGTTAAATAAGCAATTGTTTTTATTTACGCTAATGTATCCATTGGTTAGAAGTGCATTGTTTCATTTATGCTTGTGCTAGCATTTGTTATGTTGTTGCGCTTCAGTTGTGCGCTGCATGGCGTGGACCCCTATCCCTTCAGGCCACTGCCTAAGCGCTTGTCCTCCTGACTCTGTCATGTTTTTGAGGGGCATTTTACAAAGTGACGCCATAGTCAGTCACAGAGTGCTGTGCCTCCAGCCCCAGTTATAATTTTTTGTTTGATCTGTTTATTGAGTTTCATATTCGTAATATACATTTATCAATCACATGCAAGGTAGTCGTAACCCGTGTACATTCACAAGAGACAAGTCGTTCACAGCCAATAAATTGCCATAGAGACATAAATCAGCCAAAATGGCCATAAAGGTATTCTGCAGTAAACGAATCCCAATACATGGAGATTAAATCGTCTCCATCAATACCTTTCACATATTCATGAAATACCAGAATTACGGATCATGTGCCGTAGACAATTTCATTACACTTACATTTCTCCCATTGACTATAGGCAGCCTAGCCGTTTCTTCAGGGTTGTTGATCAAACTACTTTATAGATAGCCGTCAATTGACGAACAATAAACCAACAAGAAGAAAGAGAAGGAAAATAAAAAGAGGAGGGAGGGCAGGAGCTGCACATTAATAGTATAAACATTCGAAAGGTCCCATAAGGATGTCGGTATAACAGATCCTTGTGTATCCATACGAGTCATGAACTGCAGCATTATGGACCGGTACTCTATAATTATTGGCAAACATTTCTAAGCATTCCAGTAAACAAGCATAAAACAGTATGTGCGCATCCAGTATTCACCTAACATCAGGAATGTCTGAGGGGTCCTCTGGAGCTATAGCCACCCGTCAGAATTGTACTCCAAGCGGACGAAATAGGATATTTGCGCAACCCAAGTGTATTCTCTTTTAGTAGGGAAACAGCTTTGGGTTTGGCCCAGTTTAACATTGATTGTGTCCAGGCCCGGTTCTAGCGGGTGGGCCACCCAAACATGAGCCTGGCCCACCCAAACAGGAGCCTTGGCCCTCAGCAGTGAAGGCTGGAAGGCAGGCGTGCAACGCACAGGTCGTGTGTGTCAGCCTGGGCCGAGACAGCTTGCCGGGCGCGCACACAGAGACAGTTTTAGAGATTATCGCAGCCCCCCACCCGAGTACTTAACAGGTCTTTAAAGACCATTAACATGTCAATGAGGCTTTGTTTATATTTTCACCCCTTCATCTCTGTATGGCGAAAGGTGACAAATCCTTTCTTTGACGTCGGTATCCTTTGGTAACCTTTGCCTACTGTCCTGCTGCGTTGATATTTCTTTTTCTATGTAGCACAGGAGAAAATAAGTTTGTTCTCAGTCACCTTTCCTAACCCCTGCAGTGACTTATCACACCAGGCTGTGACGCAAAGTTTGACTAATGGAGTAGGTAAGAGAATGGGTTACTACATTTTTTACTTTTTAAAATCTGCACAGGCCCAGCAGGCACATACTTTGTGTGTGCTTCATTTAAACAATTTTTATCAATATTGTGGCCAATGCAAGACAACAATAAGACGATACAAGATAACGCTGGTGATTAATGATCCTGCTGGAGAGCAATCATTTGTCTGTTAGTAGTTTTTAAATGCAGATGAACTGTATTTTATGTGGATAGCTCAGTGGGTTACTGCCTTTGTCACAGAGATCCTTGTGTTACTTGGAGTTCAGAAGTTACAATCGTATCATAGGACAGTGACCTATGAACTGTCATCGAAGAGCTGCCTACAAACATGAATGGTATAGTTAGAACTTCGCGTTTTTTGTTTTGTGATATAGTTAGAACTTCCTCAGTCTTTCTTTATTCTAATGTTGCTAAAATGAGTATGTTTGGGCAGATATAAATTTTTTATCAGTAAATCTGACCCCCATAGAATACTCTTTAAATCTTAAGGTTGTGTTTCACCATACCAAACCCTTTTAAAATATACTGCCCACGAGTATGGAAGTCATGTGATTCATACACCTTGTAATCCTCATTTGCTAATGTAATATTCCCTATAGGCTGATTTACATACTTGTATGATTCATTGTCTCTGTATAATGTGTGTGTGATGTAAAGTACTGACACACACAACACTGATATAAGTAGCGCTATACAACAAATGAAATGCATATGAGAGAGGGGCTACATAAAGATGAGGGGCACTGTTGGAGGGTGGCAGTGGGGGAATCCGAGGAGGAGGTAGTGGGAGGGGCTATGGAGCGATGAGGGGCACTTGTGGCGTGAGGCAGTGAGGAAATCCGAGTAGGAGGTCAATAGGGGGGTAATGGAGGGATGAGGGGCACTGTTGGAAGGTGGTAGTAAAGGTATTTACGGAGAAAGAGGTTAATGGTGCGGCGCCAAAAAAGACTTTCGCATCAGTGCTAAAGCCGGCCCTGTCATGGCCTTTCTGTTTTTGTTTATTTAATTAGCAGTCGGGTCATAAGGGCTACTGTGGAACATATGTTAAAGTGCGTGCTAATTATATTTACTGCTATATTCAATGTTTTAAGTTTGAAGGTGATTTTTCTTATGTTTTTACCAGGCAAAATGAAAGTGGAGCTCAATGGTGCCTGATATGGGGCTGTGAGATAAGGTGTCCAAGCTTTAATTGGTAGTGGGTCTACAGCCTTGCATTACCGGGTTACGAGCCGCTTTGCTACCGCCAGCCCCAAATCTAGGAAGCAAGAAGTTACTCTGTTTTTCTTATCTCTGGGAAATATCCCCACAATGCAAGCCTCTCATGTGTGCAGTAGCTCCCTATCAGTGCATATATGCAGTAGCCGATTCACGTCCGGACAATATTCTCGTAGTCGGGGACACGACCAGAGCATATGCAGGAGGTCAGCATTTACTAATGTACAGCGTGGGCAGCAAGCATCCTTCTATTAAACTATCTTTTTAGCTTGTCTGGGGTTAAATATGCCCTGTGAATTCTATGGAATTGAATTAATTTGAACCTTGCATTCCTGGGGACATCTTTAGGACTCTCCAAAAGCATGTCCCAGTCTTTAGGCGTGTACGGTTGTTCCAAGTCTGCCTCCCATTTACAGCGCAGTGGTGTGAGCTCAGTCAAGGTGTGTTCATGGATTGCTTCTACCATTTTGTAAGATGCCGCCCTGTGCCCATCACGTGTATGTATTGTATTAAGAGATGCGTCTGGAGTTCTTGCGACATATTACCCCAGTGTCGCCCCAGCATCGCCATCCAAGCAGCGTGACTCAGGAACAGCCCAGGCTGAAAATCTTCCCTATCAATCAGGGAAAGAAAGGGCCGCAAAGCACCTCCCTCGTAGAGGTCTCCTAATGTGCATATGTCTGCATCCTGCCACCCCGCGAGGTCCACCATTCGAACCCTACCCCCCTATCTCTGCATCCCTAACAATGGAAGCGTAGGCGCATGGGGTATGACATGTTTCGTGAGACGTAAGGCTCTGCGAAAACATTTCTGGGCTACTTGCACCCGTAAGGGTAGAGAAGAATGCGATTTGGTGCATGGGTGAAAAATAAAAAGAATCTTCTCCTAAGTGTACGGAAGAGTACCTTCCGTCGTATTCATGAGATGTAAGTCTTCTACCCATTTTGCAATCCACTGAATCTGGGACGCTAGGTTATAATGTTCGAAGTTGGGTAGGGCCCAACCTCCACACGCGGCTGGCAGGTACAAGTTAACTAAAGCCACCCTGCAACACGTTATTCCATATAAGGTCTCTCATCATGCTCTCTAGTGGCTGAAAGAATAACGCTTACCGATATAACGGGAGGTTAGCAAAATAGTACAATAGTCTAGGCAGCATTACCATATTAATCCACGCCACCCGACCTGCAACTGAGAGGTTGAGTGTCTTCCAAAAGTCTGAGAGCGTAGAGCAGTGATTGTCGTACTTAGGTTCACGACTAGGAGGTCTTGGTCGGTGGGGTAAATCTGAATTCCTAGATATCGGAACACGCCCAGCTGCCAGGCCACCAGTGCACCATCTACCATCAAGTGGGGGCGTCCGCATGAGGAGTGAAGGGGAACAAGCAGGACTTTCCCCAATTCACACAGAATCCCGAAACTGCGGCAAACTACCTGAGTATGTTCGGTATGACCGGGGAATCACCTGCAAGTCTCTAATATATAGCAGGATGTCGTCTGCATAGAGAGATACAACATGCGTTTCTTCACCCAGCGGTATACCCCATTGTGCAGCTGTCCTGCGCAACGCCATAGCCAAAGGTTCCATGACCAGGGAAAAGATCAATGGGGAAAGGGGGCTCCCTTGTCTAGTCCCTCGTCCGATTGGTATGAGCTCAGAGAACAAGGTTCCAAGACAGACGCGTACCGAAGGAGCTCTGTACAATAATTTGACAAGACTGAGGAAATATGGCCCAAATCCGAAACGTCGCAACACCGCAAACATGTAAAGCCACTCCACCGAGTCAAAGGCCTTCTCCAGGTCTAAGACCATACAGCCCGCTGCAGGCCACTTTGCCGCCGTACTACGCATCACTCTGAACTCTTGCAAATGTTTAGTGTGGTGTTACGGGACGGGACGAAACCGTTTTGATCTGGATGGACCAGAAGTGGGGTGAGGAGTACCAACCGGTCTGCCAACACCCCTGCCAACATCTTATAGTCCCCATTGAGCAATGCCAAAGGACAGTAAGCACCTGTCTGTGTGGGGGTCTCTGTCCGGTTTCGGGAGTGTTATTAGTGTCGCTTCTGTCAGGGAGACCGGGAGAGGGGCACCCTCCAATCCAGCCCCAGTTATGATATATGCAAATATGCATTGCTATACAGACTTTAAAGGCAAAGAGCTGAAAGTAAGTATGGTGGTCATCTTGAAATACATCATTTTTTCTTAGTTATATTAAGGCACTGAAGAAAAATAACTGGATACTTACTTATTTAATATTTAGTTTTTCTGCCATGGTCCTGGATAAATATTTAGGGAAGATGTTGTTTCAATTTGGCTGAAAAGCAACCTATGTAGAGAGGTTCATCCTTCTCCCTCTTCTAATTGCAACTAACTGTAAAATCCACTGTTGGCTGCTGCCTCTGTACGTAGCCATGCCATGATTCATTTTAATACTTGGGTGTCAAAATGCGTAGTAATTGGAAGCTGTGATCTTGGAAATCCATGGTCTTGTGGTCGATAAGCTGATCACACAAACAGACCGCCGGATTTAATGCCTCTTTTCATGGTTGGTACAATTGCAGTGGTCAATATGACTGTCTTCCCAGAATTCCTCCATCGCTTTTTTTCCCCTCAGTATTCTAGTCACTCTGTCCTAGGCCTTTTTTCCTTCCTTTGTACACACCTGGCTCGGCTCCTGTTGGTGGGCAGGCAGCCACGGGTTTGCTCGGGATTGCTGACACCCACATAGGATAGAGAAGGGATTGTGATTCCAGACTTTGAGCAGTGCTCCCTAGCGACTTTTGCACACTTGGCTGTGTATTAATATCATCCTTCTTGCCATTTTCCACACTCGGCAGCTGAGAGTGATCAGGTGTAGGCAAAGAGACTCTCCTTTGTAGAAAGATGCAAAAGCCAATGATGAAGATTGGTTTAGAAGCGTTTTCCAACCTGGCCAGACTTGTATTTCCCTAAGTAGCTGGAGATGTTCAGTGTACTCCCTGCAGACAAGCCACAGGTCCCATTTGAAGTAAAGGTTAAAGCACCATCAGTAAATTTAAGCTGACAACCTCGGGGCATCTGTACAGTGAGAGTCCCCATGGTTGTTGTAGTTTAAAGTTGGGACGGAACATATTTACAAAATTTCAGGTTGCTGCATACACTGCAGTTAAGTGATGAGCACTCCCCAGATGAATACTTGGAAGTTTATCATCAACTCTGTTTATAATTTACCCAGACAAGATAAGTGGAGTGTCACATCTTTTGTGTTGCTATTAAAAGAACCTGTTCTAGCTCCCTGCAAAGAAGCATTGGATCGTAGTCGTGGATGGAGCACTTTTCACCGGGAGCCAATGTAGAGAGTGCCTGTAAGCAGTGATGTGTGTCCTATATATATATCAGACTCACAGCTTGGTTTTGAATTGATTAACATTTTGCAATCAAATATTTGGGAGTACCAAGAAAGAGTCTGTTGCAATAATAAATCCTGTGATAATAAAAGCTTGAACAACTAATCCTCTACTGTCCGGAGGAAATAATGGGCATCTGTTTCTAAAATTGTGAACTGAGCACAGCAGGAGTAATTTGTTTTATTGATCTCGGAGGAAGTAAAAAGTTCGTCATTTAAGAGATTATAGAAGTGAGTGGAAGTGTATCTAAATTTGAGGCCACCAGACTAAAATCTCTGTCTTATCAGTGTTCGATTTTAGGGCAGTGGAGTCCACCCAGTTCACACTGCTTTAGACCATTGTTTGAAAGGTGCCCTGCTGTGATCCTTAAGGCCATCTAAATGAATGAAGAGCTTGGTGTCCCCATCATGCATCATAAAAAATGACTGAAGGACCGGGTACGTTTAGCCGAAGTTGCCGCATAGATATAGAAAGGTGTGGGACTCAACGTGGAGACCGGAGAGACCCCATGAGTAATTGGAAATACTTCTGAAAAGGAAGTTATCAACTTTGGTTGCTTGAGTGTGGTGTCGAAGGAAAGAAGAAAGCCACTTCAAAGCCAGCCAACCAACCACAATAGCATGAAGCCTTTCAAGGAGAACCTTTTGGAAAATGGGGTCAAAGGAGGTAAACTTGATCAAGGGTTCTACGTAATTCATCGACCACTTCAACAAGAGCAGTCTTGGTAAGGTGCAGTGGACGAAAACCTGATTGAGCTAAATCCATGGTAGAGTGATGTGAAACATATGATGACAAAAGGTTGCTGGTGTTCTGTGCCCCAATCTTGATAGCAATTGGTAGCAAGGAGATAGGACGTACTATGAGTCTCCAATTAATTTTGTTTTTAAACAAATAGTGTGCTTCCGGCTAGGAGGAACTTCAGCAGGCAGATATTACAGAGCCATGTAAGAATAGGAGCAATAGTCAATGCTGGGTGTAAAAATGTGAGCAAGACAAGGTTTGCAGGGAGAATATGTGTTTATTACTAAACTTGCTTTAAATAACATGTTCCATTGAGAAATTTATTTTCACTGGATATATATATTACCTACTGGCGGTCGCCAGTAGGTATATATAGTTAGGATTTTTTCTCTATGGGATTTTTGAAAATTCTATGTCTAATAACTTTGGCGTTTGTGGACGGAATTGGCTGAAATTTTCAGGAAAATGGCACATTTTGTTTCTGAGCAGCCCTTGAAAATTTTGGGGGGGGTTCGTCAAGGGGGGGCCGAGAAAAAAGGGGGGTCCCAAAACGTGTTTTTAACATTGAGTTTTCCATAGGGCGGTTGGCCTCACTTTTAGCCCGAACGGCTGAATGGATTTGCACGAAACTTGGCAAAATTGTAGGGACTGGTAGCCCGATGTGCCTTTGCTAGGTCTCAATATATGTGCTTCAGTGGATTTTGAGAAATTAACGTTCAAAAAAAGATATATATCTGTAACAGCGGACCGGGCAGCGCTCCGGTTCGCGGACTTTACGCGTTACGGAGCTTTGTGAAGCGAAGCTGATTGGTTCTCTGGCGTCTGTGAACATTCCAAACAGTCCGTAGCGGCCGCCATCTTGTCTCTCGGTAGGATCGAGAGACAAGCGGAGGCCAAAGCGAGGGGGCAAATGACCATAAGGGGGCATAGTAGATCCTCCCTGACCCTCTAGGTTTGATGTGGAGGTTTTAAAAGGGCCCCGCGGGGCAAAAAAAAAAAATAATAATAATAATCGAACGGCTGAATGGATTTGCACGAAACTTGGTAAAATATTAGGGACTGGTAGCCCGATGTGCCTTTGCTAGGTCTCAATATATGTGCTCCAGTGGATTTTGAGAAATTAACGTTCAAAAAAAGATATATATCTGTAACAGCGCTCCGCTTCGTGTAACGGAGGTTTGCGAAGCTGATTGGTTCTCCGGCGTCTGTAAACATTGCAAACAGTCCGTAGCGGCCGCCATCTTGTCTCTCGGTAGGATCGAGAGACAAGAGGAGGCCAAAGCGAAGGGGCAAATGACCATAAGGGGGCATAGTAGATCCTCCTTGACCTCTTAGGTTTGATGTGGAGGTTTTAAAAGGGCCCCGCGGGGCAAAAAAAAAAATAATAATAATAATCGAACGGCTGAATGGATTTGCACGAAACTTGGCAAAATTGTAGGGACTGGTAGCTCGATGTGCCTTTGCTAGGTCTCAATATATGTGCTTCAGTGGATTTTGAGAAATTAACGTTCAAAAACAAGATATATATCTGTAACAGCGCTCCGCTTCGCGGAGATAAAATTATCTCTGTATTACCTAGCTGTTGCTAACACCAGTTAGCGACGGCTAGTAGGAGATAGCGACCATCTTGGGCCCCACTTTGCATGTGAGTGATATTTATCACTAATGACATGCAAAGTGGGCATGCCAAGATGTTAGCGACTGGAAACAGTCGCTAACATCGCTATCTCCTATTACCAACTTTTGGAAATATTCGCGATAAGCGCGAATATCTCCAAAAGCTACCACCTGCCCTGAGCAGTTCTTAGCCATGTTATCCAATGGGAGGTGGAGAACATGGCTAAGAGCATTAGCTCGGTAATGCATGAATATCGCTGAGTTTTCAGCGATATTAATGCATTGCGGTCGTTTTTTATCGTATTTGCGATAAACCTTGATAATAGCAAGGTTTATCTGCGATAATTTCTGAAGATGCTTAGCGGTAAAAAATTTGTTGCTAAGCATCGTTAGGGATAAATATCGCTTAACTTTGGTAATATGCCCCAACGTCTGTTAACGTTCGATTGGAAGGAAATCAGGAAGTGTTGAAAAACATTGTCTGCGCCATCTTGCCTTTTTTCAAATGCCACACTTTTGTCGTGCACGGCAGTCATTTTAGATGCCTTGACCAGACGCACTCTCTGCACGCTGTCGATCCTTAGCATGGCTCCCCACCCTCGCAAGCATCTCCCCCAGGCAGTGGTCACCCCCGCTCTCTGTCTTATGCATGGGTAATAAACCTCCCCCCATCTGCGCTGCTCCTTCCCTGAGAATCACACCCTGTGCCCGCCCGACACCTCCCTTTCGCCCTATTCACTACCGCACCCTCTGACACTCCTTTTCCTCTGTGTCCGATTGTCCAGGCCGGTCCTAGGCTATCAGCTAGCCCTGCAGATGTAGTTTATGGCCCCAGCTGTAAAGAATCACCCCTCTTCAAAGGAGTTATAGTAGATCAAGGCCCACACTCGATGAGATCCGTCACAGCAGACGCGTTCCTATTATCTGAAAACCATCCTGTATTGTGATTGGGGAGGGGACCGAGCCTGAAGCGGAAGATTCCAGGGATGACTCTTTGTACATCAAAGTTTTTACAGTTATGTGTCACATTAAAAATATATAGCACTCCAACAAAGTAGTAAGATTATAAAACTTTAATAACTTATAAATATATACAAGAAAACAAAAACAGTAATAACATATAAACATTTTTAGGGAAAAACAACGAAGTAGCGGTCGGCTGTGCGAATAGTCCCAACGCAGCACAACGTCCAGATTTCACTGATTTCGGAATCCGGCGTGGGGCGTCGCGGGGGGTGGGTCATCAGTAGCAAACTGTTGTGCGAATAGTTCCAAGGCAGCAGAACGATGGCACCAAGGTGATGTCCAGTAAGTTGCCGCACTGGTTTTGGTATCCTACAATGCTGCTCCGAATAACGGCGTGGGGCGCCCCGGGGGAGGCGGCGTGAACGGGCCTCTCCAGGTGGAGTCTCGTCTGTTGTAGTGGGGCGCCCCTTTACCGTTTCAGTTGCCATTCCGTCCGCTTTTGGTCCACTGTGTCAAAAGCCGCAATTCAGCTGAGTTGCGCCCACTCTTGCGGTGCAGCGATAGGCGGCTGTCACAGGACTCTCAAAATGGCGGCAGGCTGTTTCCTTTTTGGGCCTGGTCCACTGAAATGGCCCTGGGACACCTTGGAAATCGGACGCTTGTCTGCTAGGTCTTGGACCCCATTCTCGAAAGCGTCCCCTCCGCCTTGAGGATTCATCAAAAGTTTTGGGGGCCCCCGACTCCTGCAGGCTTCTGGTGGGGAGCGGCTGCCATGATTGCTCGCGGAATGACTACGACGGAGCCACGAGATGGTGGTGCTTTCATGGTGACGCCAGCTTCAGTCTGAAACATCCAGAAACAAGGTGGGGCTTTCATCGTTTGGGGAAAAAAATTTTTTTTCATCCAATGAAAAGTGTTGTTTTTAGGTCATATGATCAAGCCTTCCATCATTAGGAAACCAAAAGTAAAATGAACCAATGAAAAGTTTTATAAACAAGTCACATGACCTGTTATGCGGCATAGGGTATAAAATGCGGAGAAAATACGTTGGCACGTGAGGCGGCGTCAGTAGTGGACCGATGTGCGAATAGGCCGAAGGCAACACAACGCGCCAAGATCCGGATGGCACCGAGGTGGTGTCCAGCAAGTTGCAGCACTGGTGTGGCCATCCTACAATGCTGAAAGTCGGCGTGGGGCGCCCTGTTGGCCTGTGAGTTCGCGTCAGTAGCGGACCGATGTGCGAATAGGCCGAAGGCAGCACAACGCGCCAAGATCCGGATGGCACCGAGGTGGTGTCTAGTAAGGTGCACTGGTGTGGCCATCCTACAATGTTGAAAGTCGGTGTGGGGCGCCCCGTTGGCCTGTGAGATGGCGTCAGTAGCGGACCGATGTGCGAATGGGGCCAAAGGCAGCGCAACAATGTTTTCTGAATAGAAGACACCACAAGGCGCTGAGATGCCAAGATCCGGATGGCACCGAGGTGGTGTCTAGCAAGTTGTGGCACTGGTGTGGCCATCCTACAATGGTAAAAGTCGGCGTGGGGCGCCCTGTTGGCCTGTGAGATGGCGTCAGTAGCGGACCGATGTGCGAATGGGGCCAAAGGCAGCGCAACAATATTTTCTGTATGGAAGATACCACTAGGCGTTGAGATGCCAAGATCCGGATGGCACCGAGGTGATGTCTAGCAAGTTGCCGCACTGGTGTGGCCATCCTACAATGCTGAAAGTCGGCGTGGGGCGCCCCGTTGGCCTGTGAGATGGCGTCAGTAGCGGACCGATGTGTGAATAGGCTGGAACCAGCACAAGGCGCCAAGATCCGGATGGCACCGTGGTGGTTTCATAGTTGAGAGGCACTTCTCCTGCAGTGGGGCGCCGAGATCCGGATGGCACCGAGGTGATGTCTAGCAAGTTGCTGTACTGGTGTGGTCATCCTACAATGCTGAAACTCGGCGTGGAGCGCCCCATTAGCCTGTGAGATGGCGTCAGTAGCGGACCGATGTGCGAATGGGGCAAAGGTAGCGCAAGAATATTTTCTGAAGAGAAGACACCAGAAGGCGCTGAGATTCGGTTACCACCGAGGTGATGTCTAGCAAGTTGCCGCACTGGTGTGGCCATCCTACAATACTGCTCCGAATAACGGCGTGGGGTGCCTGAAAGGGGGGGGGGGGAGGCGGCGTGAACGGGCCTTCCTAGGTGGAGGCTCGTCTGCTGTAGTGGGGCGCCCCTTTACCGTTTCAGTTGCCGTTCAGCTGAGTTTCGGCCGCTCTTGATGCTACAGCGACAGGCGGCTGCAACAGGACTCTCAAAATGGCGGCCTGTTCTTTGGATTTGGGCCTGGTGTACTAAAATGGCCCTGGGACACTTTAGAACTCGGACGCTCGATTTTTTTTTTCCTTTCCTGTACATGCAAAAAAAGGTAAATTCCCAGGACGTTACACGCTTCATCTGCCACGATGTACTCTCCAGAGGAACCGAAAAAAAATATAGTTATGGTAACTATACCATGCATCGTCATATGGAGAGGTGGCACCAATTAATTATAGTGCTGCATGAAAGAGAGATTTGGAGGAGAACCCCCGACCTGCCAGTACATTCATCAAAGAAGTGGCACTGACAGCATCAGAGGCAAGGGAAATGGTCCCAAATATTTAGAACTTTGGAAAGATTAAAATGACATGTTTAGATTGTGGCAAATTAATTTCATGTGGACAGATGAGTGTTACTCTAATAAATACAGCATATGAACATCATCATAGTCGATGGTTGGTAGAGACATTTTGACTATATCCTGGACCTGCCCGTCCTCGCCCAAAATGGCGCCGGAATAAATGGGACTCGTAACTCCTTGTTGTGTACTGGTTGCAGAACCTTGAAATCACGAGATACGTATGCAGTTTTGAAGCATATGGCGGGCGGGGACGAGAATTGATTGAATATTTCGACATCCCTATTGATATTAAGTTCTGATGTGTTATTGATTACTGTACTATTGAAAGTTCGAATTAACGTCACCCATGGTACTTGCCCGCAAATGTATATCTAGATAATTTTATTGTAACTGGCCCTGTCGTATTTTAATTATAAAATGTACGTCCACCGATTCCGCAACTGTTAGACACCTTAGTTCTTGCAACCTAATGGCCCGCCCGTTACGTTCCTCTACAGTGTAAATGTCTACTCATCATATACGATTACAGTTTGCTCCGTGGCCGGCCCACGTGGTTATAGGCTCGTATTTGTATAATGAAATTTTCACAATAAAGGTTTTTAAAAGAAAACATGGTAGTAGTATATACATTGGTAAACTTTTTAATAATAGTCACTGTTTTAGAATCATTAAAAGGCAAGTGAAATAAAGCAGACCAATTACATGAAGGGTAAAAGGTATAATACGCAGGAACGCAGTAAAGATAAATGGTCAAGGGCTGTTGTGTTTTCTACTCCTGCAACATAAAGTGATCGATAAGAATCTCATATTCAGGCGTATCGGCGACTAAGACAGCAGGTCGACCCTCTTTTGCTCAACGGCTGCGTCATGGGACGAAGAAACGCTCTTTTTCTCGAAAAAAGAATATATTTTACTTGCAGGACAGTTGTAAATTTTCCGGGAAAGTACATTAGCCTGGAACATTATAACATATATTTAAGAAAAAATAATGTTCGGAAGTAATAAAAAGCGTAATTTTTAGGTCATATGACCAAGCCTTTCATCATTAGAATAAGAAAAGTAAAATGAACCAATGAAAAGTTTTATTAACAAGTCACATGACCTGTTATGCTTACGTTACGCGCTGCGCGTCGCGCCCCGGATGACTTCCGGATGCGCTAACGCGGCGCGTCATATGACGCATTACGCGACAACGCAGGTCCAGAATATAGTCAAAATGTCTCCACCAACCAGCGGTCGGAACACAACCCCTTTCAGCAGGCTAAATAGTTCTGTTAAATGACAACAGAAGGGACAGGCAACAAGAACCATCAGTCAAAGAGGGGAGGGCTAGTTCTTCTCTACCGGGTTAAATTGGGGCGCTACCGGAACTGATCGAATTGGTAGTCTACAGTGTTTCTGGATGTTTCAGACTGAAGCTGGCGTTAGCATGAGAGCACCACCATTTCGTAGCTCCGTCGTGGCCATTCCGCGAGCAATCATGGCAGCCGCTCTTTATCGTTATTTTGGGCGGGGTGGGTGGCGGAGCCGAGCTGTATTGCAGCCATCATGGTGTGGAGTTCAGTTCATCTCACTAGTTTCGTATTTGTCATGAGGGGTTGTTCTTAATGTTTCTATTTTAGCGAGGTCAAAAAGAGATCCCATTAGTGGCCTACTGATTTTGCTCGATTCCTTTTGTTTTTTTACACGATTTTTCGTTATCTGCAAAGACTAAACAGAGTATTGCGACTCTGTGTTTGTTTGTAAATAGAGAATGAACCAAAGAGAACCAATTCTAAAACAGTAAATGCTTGGATAACAATCAATCAAATGGAGAGAGAAGCAGGCACGACGTATTACAACGGGGGCAAAGGCCTGCGTTAACTACCTTTCACTATCTGCAAAGAGAGAGTACTCCTAATAGAAATGAGGGGGGGGGGCAGCATTCAAAGCAGATCAGTGTGCATAAACACGAAAATGTTTTTACTTACCACGTACTTGACATTCGACAGCTTATGATATTTGCTATTAAAAAACCATTGAAATTCACTGAAAAAACCATAGGTTATAGACCATATATAGTTAGGAATTAGCATTTACAAAACCTTGAAAATTCACTGAAAAAACCATAGGTTATAGACCATATATAGTTAGGAATTAGCATTTAAAAAACCTTATTTTACTCACACAAAACCATTGAAATTCCATATATAGTTAGTTACACTAACTATATATCGCGCACCCGCAATCCACTGCTGATGATGTACATTACATCATTCATGACATGGTCAGTGACATCACTGATGACATCACTGATGACATCTCAAATGACATCACTGATGACATCACTGATGACATCTCATTTGACATCAATGACCACATCACTGATGATATCATTCATGTGACAATACAATGCATCTCCTCACATTTTAATATAACCTCTGTTTCACCCAGTGTTAAATACAGAGTATAATTTTTGAAACCATTGACACACCAATACTAGTTACTACATACGCACTCACTGATTCCTACGTCTACACACACCTTCACTCATTCACCCATACAATCATTCATACATACAATCACTCATCTTTACAACACTATCATATGCACTCATACACCTATACAGACACTCACAGTCTGCCACTCATCCATGGAGTTACTCACACACCTAGTCAGTCCTGTAAAGAATCAATGACACTTCCATTTTCTTGTCTATACAGTTAAACATAGAGCACCTTACATTTTCAAACATATACTAACACATACTTACCTTCTTATACAATCATTGATACAAGTACACATTGATCTGCACAGAGTCACACACCTCCCAGCCAGCCACACACACACTCAGTCTCTCATACAAATACTTGGGCAATCAATCAATAACCCATATAGTTACTCATATAGCTACTGATCAACACATGCAGCAGTTTATAGAACAACAGACATAATGATGCACAAATTAAGACAGTTTAGTCACTAACCCATGCACTCAGTGAGACACATTTAATCACTCAGTCATACAGTCAGTCATGCATCTACTAAATCCTTCGTCCAGACACTTACACATCCACTCATTCTTCAATATGTAAGACATATTTAAACTTTACAGAAACAAAAAATCACTGGATGTTGTTATCAGTTATGTCATCAGTGATGTCATTTGAGATGTCATCAGTGATGTCATCAGTGATGTCATCAGTGATGTCACTGACCATGTCATGAATGATGTAATATGTGACATCATCAGCAGTGGATTGCGGGTGCGCGATATATAGTTAGTGCAACTAACTATATATGGAATTTCAATGGTTTTGTGTGAGTAAAATAAGGTTTTTTAAATGCTAATTCCTAACTATATATGGTCTATAACCTATGGTTTTTTCAGTGAATTTTCAAGGTTTTGTAAATGCTAATTCCTAACTATATATGGTCTATAACCTATGGTTTTTTCAGTGAATATATATATATATATATATATATAAATGTGTATATATATATATATAAATGTATATCTTCACATATCGCCTGACGCAGGAGAAAAAAAATATATATATATGTCATTTTTTTTTTACTGCATCCGGCGATATGTGAAGATATACATAATATTCTAGGCAGGGTCCCATGAACCTGGGACACAAAGGGGACCACCCTTAGTGAGCTGATACCCAAGACATCGCAGAACCAAATAGAAGAGGTATGGATGAAAAGACGCAATGCAGTGGGGGCATAGAGTACAGGGGTCCTGGCATCCAGCTGCAGTATGAGCAGGTCCATAACAAAGGACAGACCCCCAAGAGCATCACAACAGACATGTGTTGATCACTACAATGTGGGAGCAAAAACGGACAAAGCAAATGGAGCAAAGAATGATCCCCAGGAGCCAGCACATTCCAGTGGTCCAATGGGACCACAAATTTTGGCAACGATTAAACAATTGAAACAGGCATTAGAACAGAAAGTTAACATCATACTCAGAGCAGACCTCTGCAAGGTCAATCTGTGTTTGGTTGAAACAGAGTAGGCAAGATTATTCCTAACAAGAGACACAGCCGAAAACTGGCTAATTGGTTCGTTCAGTTTCAGGTCTTATCAGAATCCTGTAAGATTACATGGAAGAGGCTGAAGGCAGGTTACAGGGGAATGGCCCCCGCTTTGGAGGTTTCCCAAAGACAGCAGAGGATGAGAACTCTGCACTCTTTATAGACCAATGGATAAAGGACATACGGAAAACAGAGGGACTGATGCCCATTTTCATAATAGAGAAGGCCCTTAGAGCCCTAACTCTGCCATCAAAGCCTGGAGTTTCAACGAGGTCTATCATAGCTAAAATCCTCAATTACATTGATCCTAACATCAGACTATGCACAACAAGTAAAAAGGGGAACCTTGTTTACGAAACTTATACCATGAGAATATTCCTAGACTATACACAAAAGGTGTGTAAACTACGGAAGTCATTTGTGCAGGTAAAGCAGAAATTAAGAGCTACTGCATTTAGGCTGTTGCTAGAAACTGGGTTTCTGGTTGGCAGAGGTATGCACCCTGTCCAAGCAGGAACCACAATCCTAGTCAGGGTAAGTCAGATACACGCAAAAGAAATCAAGCATTTGCAATGCAATAGGTTTCGCATTAATTACGTTTGAGCTCTTGGCATTGCTAAATATTGCAGCACCAATTGCAACAAAAGTCTATAAATTGTAGGCCAAAAAATGTGTATTTATTTTTGTAGCAATGGTGGCATGCTGCGCTTTAGATGAATATGTTTAAAAGTAAAGTGCGCCATACTGCGATTGCTAGAATAGTTCATTGTGGATGCATTAACAATTGATGTGTGCACTGATGGCTGGTGGTGTGTGTGCCTGTAGAAATTGTGCACTGATGGCTGGTGGTGTGTGTGCCTGGTAGAAGTGTGCACTGCCGGATGGTGGTGTGTGTGCCTGGTGGAAGTGTGCACTGACGGCCGGTGGTGTGTGTGCCTGGTGAAAGCGTGCACTGACGGCTGGTGGTGTGTGTATGCCTGGTGAAAGCATGGACTGACAGCTGGTAGTGTGCGTGTGCCTGGTGAAAGCATGCACTGACGTCTGGTGGTGTGTGCCCGGTGAAAGCATGCACTGACGACTGATGGTGTCTGTGCCTGGTGAAAGTGTACACTAACAGTGTGGTTGTGTGTGTGGTTGTGTGGTTGTGTGGTTGTTTGGTTGTGTGAGTGTGGTTGTGTGTGTGGTTGTGTGTGTGGTTGGTTGTGGTTGTGTGTGTGGTTGTGTGTGTGGTTGTGTGTGTGTGGTTGTGTGTGTGTGGTTGTGTGGTTATGTGTGTGGTTGTATGTGTGGTTGTGGTGTGTGTGGATGTATGTGTGGTTGTATGTGTTGTGGTTGTGCGTGTGTGTGGTTGAGTGTGGTTGTGTGTGTGGTTGTGTGTGTGGTTGTGTGGTTGTGGTTGTGTGTGTGGTTGTGTGTGTGGTTGGTTGTGTGTGGTTGTGGTTGTGTGTGTGGTTGTGTGTGTGGTTGTGTGTGTGTGGTTGTGTGTGTGGTTGTGGTTGTGTGTGTCGTGTGGTTATGTGTGTGGTTGTATGTGTGGTTGTGGTGTGTGTGGATGTATGTGTGGTTGTATGTGTTGTGGTTGTGCGTGTGTGTGGTTGAGTGTGGTTGTGTGTGTCTGGTTGTGTGTGTGGTTGTGTGTGTGTGTGGTTGTGTGTGTGTGGTTGTGTGTGTGGTTGTGTGTGTGGTTGTGGTGTGTGTGGTTGTGTGTGTGTGGTTGTGTGTGGGCTTGTGGTTGTGTGTGTGTGTGGTTTTGTGTGAGTGGTTGTGGTTGTGTTTGTGTGGGTGCTTGTGGTTGTGTGTGTGGTTGTGGTTGTGTGTGTGTGTGGTTGAGTGTGTGGTTGAGTGTGTTTGTGTGTGTGTTTGTGTGTGTGGTTGTGTGTGGTTGGTTGTGTGGTTGTGTGTGGTTGTGATTGTGTGGTTGTGTGTGTGTAGTTGTGGTTGTGTGGTTATGTGTGTGGTTGTGTGTGTGTGGTTGTGTGTGTGGTTGAGGTTTTGTGTGTGTGGTTGTGTGTGGTTGTGTGTGTGGTTGTGGTTGTGTGTGGGTGTGGTTGTGTGTGTGGTTGTGGTTGTGTGTGAGGTTGTGTGTGTGGTTGTGTTTGTGGTTGTGTGTGTGGTTGTGTGTGTGTTTGTGGGTGTGGTTGTGTAAGTTGTGTGTGGTTGTGTATGTTGTGTGTGGTTGTGTGTGTTGTGTGTGGTTGGGTGTGGTTGTGTGTGTTGTGTGAGTGGTTGTGTGTGGTTGCGGTTGTATGTGTGGTTGTGTGTGTGTTTGTGTTTGTATGTGTGGTTGTGTGTGTGTGGTTGTGGTTGTGTTGTGTTTGTGTGTGTGGTTGTGTGTGGTTAAGCATGTGTGTGTGGTTGTGTGTTGTGTGGTTGTTTGTGTGTTGTTGTGTGGTTAGGGTTAGTTGTGTGTTTGTGTGGTTGTGTGTGGGGTTATGTGTGTGTCTGTGTGTGTGGTCATGTGTGTGGTTGTGTGTGTGGTTGTGTGTGTGGCTGTGTGTGTGGATGTGTGTGGTTGTGTGTGTGTGTATGCAGTTGTATGTGGTTGTGTGGTTGGGTGTGTGTGTGGTTGTGTGAATGGTTGTGCGTGTGGTTGTATGTGTGTGTGTGGTTGTGTTTTTGGTTGTGTGTGGTTGTGTGTGTGGTTGTGTGTGGGGTTGTGTGTGTGGTTGTGTATGGCTGTGGCTGTGTGTGTGTATGTGTGTGGTTGTGTGTGTGGTTGTGTGTGTGGTTGTGTGTGGTTGTGGTTGTGTGGGTGCTTGTGGTTGTGTGTGTGGTTGTATGTGTGTGGTTGTGTGTGTTTGTGGTTTTGTGTGTGTGGTTGTGTGTTTGTGTGTGTGGTTGTGTTTGGTTTTGTATGTGATTGTGTGGTTGGGTGTGTTTGTGTGTGTTTGTGTGTGTGGTTGTGTGTGGTTATGCATGTGGTTGTGTTTGTGTTCAGGCCAGGACGGTCCCCCACCGCTCCAGCGTCCCCTGCTGGTGCCGTGTCCCTGTCCGCTGCCCCTCGCTGCTGCTAGGAAGTCAAGGCCCTCCTCCACCCGCAGGCTCCCGCCTGCGCCTCATCCCTGGTGGCCCAGTGGTGGGCGGTAAGTATTCGGTTTGTTCTGCTGCCTGCTTTATTGTGCCCCACCTCGTATTTTTGTCTCCTGTATCTGTGTTGTCTCTGTCTCCTGTTATCTCTGTGCGCTGCGTAATTTCACTGTCGCCTGTATCTGTTGCACTGTCTCTCTGTACTCTGCTTTAGCTAACTGTTGCCTGTAATTTGTTGCCTAATTCTGTGGGCGCTTCTTGTCAACTGTTGCCCTCTGTTTTGCCAATTTCTGTGCCCTTGTGCTGTGCCTGTTCTCCTGCCCGCTCCCCGCACTCCCCGCATTCCTTTGCCATCGCTGCTCCCCAGCGGCCCGCCCCCCCCTCCCATTCGCTTCTCGCCACCCGCCTCCTAGCTGCTCCTCCCTCCCTCCACCCCTCTTAATGCAGGCCGCGCCTGGACCGCACCCAGCGCCAGAACCCCTGGCCCCGCACCCGACCCAGACTCAGCTACGATGGCGACTCCCTCCACGCTCTCAACACTGGCTGAGAGCAACGCTGCAACCAGGCCGCCCCGAAACACACCCACGGACCCTTCTCCTGCCACAGCTGCAGATTCACCTGTGACAGAACCATCAAACCACCAAGAACCACATCCAACCACCTCCGCTTCATACTCCTCAACACCCGCTCCGCACGCAAGCACGCCATCGAGCTCTGGGACCTGCTCGACACCACAGGCCCGGACGTAGCCTTCCTGACCGAGGCGTGGTGGAACGACTCCTCTGCACCAGACATCGCCGTGGCCGTCCCAGACGGATACAAGATCACCCGCAGGGACCACGCCAACCGCATCGGAGGAGGCATAGCCATCGTCCACAAGTCCACCCTCAAGGTCACCACCCACGCAGACGACACCCTCAACACCGCCGAACACCTGCACTTCCGGATCCACACCGACCCCAACATCACCCTCAGAGGAACTCTCATCTACAGACCCCCGGACCCCGAGCCCGCTTCAGCGACTCCATCGCCGACCTCGCCAGCACCCACGCACTCGCCTCCATGGACTAGATCCTCCTCGGGTACCTGAAGTTCCACCTCAAGAACAACAACGACGCCAACTCCTCCACGCTGATCGACAACTTCGTCAACCTCGGCCTCCGACAACTCGTCACCGTGCCCACTCACGCCGCCGGCCACACGCTGGATGCCGTCTTCTCCACAAGCACCCACGTCACCTTCAACCACACCACCGAACCCCACTTGACCGACCACCGCTGCATTCACTTCACCTTCAAAAAACCAACCACGCACCATCGCACCCAACAGCTGTCTCGCCGCTGCTGGAGCAAAGTCACCGAAGATCAGCTGATCACCACCTTCTCCCAGAACCCACCCACCGACCCCACCAACCCAGACGCCGCAGCCCGCAACCTCAGACAGTGGATCAACGACTGTGCCAACACCCTCGCCTCACTGAAGAAACCCTCCAACAACCACGCCAGCAAGAGAGCCACCTGGTTCACCGACGAGCTCCTGGCCTCCAAGCGCGCACGCCAGAAACTGGAGAAGAAATGGCTCCACGAACGCACATCGGACAACCACGCAGCCCTTAAGGACGCCACCCGCAGACACCACCACCTCATCAGATCAGCCAAGAGATCCTCCTTCAAAGACCGCCTGGATAACAACGCACACGACAGCAAAGAGCTCTTCCGCATCGTAAAAGAACTCTCCAACTCCAGCGCCAACACCAATGACATCCCGCCCTCACAGGAACTGTGCGACTCACTGGCCATCTTCTTCCACCGATCGCCGACATCCGCGAAATCTTCAACACCACAACTGACCCGACCACGCCAGACTCCACCCCTCTCCCGAACACCAACAACGCCAACTGCCTGACCACCTGGTCCAACGTCAGCGACGTCGAGACACGCAAGGTCATGAACTCCATCCACTCAGGATCACCGACAGACCCGTGCCCACACCACATATCCAACATGGCAGACGCAGCCATCGCACCCCAACTACGGAAGATCATCAACATCTCCTTTGAGACAGCGACATTCCCGGAAAGCTGGAAGCACGCCGAAATCAACGCCCTCCTCAATAAGCCCAAGGCGGACCCCAAGGACCTCAAGAACTTCAGGCCCATCTCCCTGCTCCCGTTCCCAGCAAAGGTGATGAAGAAAATTGTCAAACTGCAACTGACCCGCCACCTCGAAGACAACAACATCCTGGACCCGACCCAATCCGGTTTCAGACGAAACCACAGCACGGAGACAGCCCTCATCGCTGCCACAGACGACATCAGGCGCAAATTAGACAACGGCGAACCATCTGCCCTCATCCTCCTGGACCTCTTGGCCGCCTTCGACAGGGTCTACCATCGCACTCTAAAAACACGCCTCCAAGAAGCCGGTATCCAAGAGAAGGCCCTCGATTGGACCGCATCCTTCCTCTCCGACAGATCCTAGAGTGTCCGCCTCCCACCTTTTCGATCCGAAGCCACCGACATCATCTGCGGCGTCCCCTTGGGCTCCTCCCTCAGCCCGACGCTGTTCAACATCTACATGGCCTCCATTGCACAAGTGGCCCGCCACCACAACCTCAACACCATCTCCTATGCCAACGACACTCAGCTCACCCTCTCCCTCACCAAGGACCCACGCACCGCCAAAACCAACATCCACGACGGAATGAAGGCCATCGCCGACTGGATGAGGAGCAGCTGTCTGAAACTGAACTCGGACAAGACGGAGGTCCTCATCCTCGGACCCAACCCCTCAGCCTGGGACGACTCCCGCTGGCCAACCACTCTGGGGACAGCACCGACACCCACTGACCACGCACGCAATCTCGGATTCATCCTCGACTCCTCCCTCTCCATGTCCAAACAGGTCAACGCCGTCTCCTCCTCCTGCTACAACACCCTCCGCTTGCTCTGCAGGATCTACAAGTGGATCCCGACGGAAACAAGAAGGACGGTGACACAGGCCCTCGTCAGTAGCAGGCTGGACTACGGCAACGCACTCTACATCGGAATCCCAGCCAAACACCTACGACGACTACAGCGCATCCAAAATGCCTCCGCCCGACTGATCATCAACGTCCCCCGCTGCAGCCACATCACCCCCACCTGAGAAACCTACACTGGCTCCCCGTCGACAAGGGCATCACCTTCAAACTCCTCACCCACGCACACAAAGCACTCCACAACGCCGGACCAGCCTACCTGAACAGCAGACTCAGCTTCCACACCCCGACCCGCCAGCTCCGCTCCGCCAGCCTCGCCCTTGCCGCCGTCCCCAGCATCCAACGAACAACCTCAGGCGGCAGATCCTTTTCCTACCTCGCCGCCAAGGCCTGGAACACCCTTCCTACCCACCTACGGCAAACCAAAGACCTACTCGCCTTCAGAAGACTCCTCAAGACCTGGCTCTTCGAACAGTAGCGAAGCTTCCCCCCCCCCCCCCCCCCTCAGCGCCTTGAGACCCTCACGGGTAAATAGCGCGCTCTAAAAATAGATTGATTGATTGATTGATTGTGTGGTTGTGTGTGTGGTTGTGTGTATGTGTGTGGTTTTGTGTGGTTGTGTGGGTGTGTGCGGTTGTATGTGTGGTTGTGTGTGGTTGTGTGTGTTTGTGTTGTTGTGCATGTGGTTGTGTGTGTGTGGTTGTGCGTGTAGTTGTGGTTGTGTGTGTGGTTTTGTGTGTGTGGTTGGGTGTGTGGTTGTGTGTGTGGTTGTGTGTGGGGTTGTGTGATTGTTGTGTTTGTGTGTGTGGCTGTGGCTGTGTGTGTGTGGTTGTGTGTATGTGTGTGGTTGTGTGTGTGTGGTTGTGTGTGTGTGGTTATATGTGTAGCTGTTCGTGTGGTTATATGTGTAGCTGTGCGTGTGGTTGTGTGTGTGACAGTAATACTAAAAGCATCTCAAAATAAAGGAACACAAACATCGAGTTTGTGGAAAGAGAAAGCACATTGTAAGTCAAACGGGCGCAGCAAAGCATTAACACAACAACAGGAACAGGATGCTTGATGTTTTGTTCTTTGAACGAGAACATCAAAGGGGCGCTGCTAAAGTGATCGCGGGCGAAAGTGATCTTGGGCGCCTCATGAGTATGACTAGGTTTGCCATTTGGCTCTTCGGCTCCTAAGTGCGCGCCCGTGCACATGCACTGTAGCTCTAGGCTGCCCATGGTAGCATTTTTTGAGCCCTCACTAAATTTCTCGCAAGACTAGCGCATGCGCTGCGTCAGGCGAGACCTAAAAATGATGGACGGAATGCTGGACAATGCAAACATTCACCCCCAGTCACAAAGATCTGGGTTTAAGCCAACATTCTTTTTCTCACCACACCACCCCAGTTTGGACCCAGCCATATGCAAATCAGTCTTGACCCTATTCCTTATGGAAACAGTCCAGCCCGAACTGCCAAGCCAGGTCCTCCCTGGGCCTGGAAACAAGCATCCTGGGACCGGATTCAGGGTATCACCATCATCCGCCTGGCTAGCTTGAATCCAGTGGTGTAGTGATCACGGGACTCACGTCTGGGCATACCCTTCCCACTTAGGGTGACATATGCAAAATAAACAATTGTTGGACGGAATGCTGGACAATGCAAACATTCACCCCAGTCACAAGGATCTGGGTTTAATCCATCATTCTATTGCTCACCACACAACTCCAATTTGGACCCAGCCATATGCAAATCAGTCTTGACTCTGTTCCTTATGGGAACAGTCCAGCCCGAACTGCCAAGCCAGGTCCTCCTTGGACCGCAAAAAGCATCCTGGGACCGGTTTCAGGGCATCACCCTTTAGCCAGGCTAGCTTGAATCCAGTGGTGTAGTGAGCACGGGACCCACGTCTGGGCATACCCTTCCCACTTAGGGCAACATATGCAAAAGAAACAATTGACGGACGGAATGCCGGACAATGCAAACATTCACCCCCAGTCACAAGGATCTGGATTTAATCCATCATTCTTTTGCTCCCTACACCACCCAGGTTGGACCCAGCATATGCAAATCAGTCTTGACCCTGGTCCTTATGGGAACAGTGCAGCCTGAACTGCCAAGCCAGGTCCTCCCTGGACCGGAAACAATCATCCTGGGACTGGTTTCTGGGCATCACCCTTCATCAGCCAGGCTAGCTTGAATCCAGTGGTGTAGTGAGCACGGGACCCACGTCTGGGCATACCCTTCCCACTTAGGGCTACATATGCAAAAGACACCATTGATGGACGGAATGCTGGACAGTGCATTCAGCCCCAGCCACAAGGATCTAGGTGTAATCCATCATTCTTTTGTTCCCTACACCACCCCAGTTTGGACCCAGCCATATGCAAATCAGTCTTGACCCTGGTCCTTATGGGAACAGTCCAGCCGAACTGTCAAGCCAGGTCCTCCTCGGACTGGAACCAAGCATCCTGGGACTGGTTTCAGGGCATCACCCTTCATCAGCCAGGCTAGCTTGAATCCAGTGGTGAAGTGAGCATGGGACCCACGTCTGGGAATTCCCTTTCCACTTAGGGCGACATATGCAAAAGAAACAATTGAAGGACCGGTCCTAGGATGCTTGTTTCCAGTCCAGGGAGGACATGGCCTGGTAGTTCGGGCTGGATTTTTCCCATTGGGCGCACGGTCAAGACCGATTTGCATATGGCTGGGTCCAAACTGGAATGGCATGGTGAGCAAAATAACGATGGATTTAGGCCCAGATCTCTTTACTGGAGTGAATGTATGATATTGTGCTGCTTTCTGTCCATCAATTCTTCTTTTTGCACAAGTCCGATTCATACCATAAATTAACCTGTGGACACCTTCTGGTAACTTGTCACAGAGCAGACAGGCTTAACTTAAGAGGCAATGTGAGACACCGCACTGTGCAGCCGGTGATGCGATGTCTACGGTCCGTGCAGCAGCAATGGTGCAACCGAGTTGAAGAAGATGCACTGGTTCAGGATTGGCACCACTTGCCAGGGCAAGACGTGTAGCAAGTAAAGTCTAGGTGCTGTTGTAGGTTGATGAGAAGTCTTTGATGCCCCTGAGAACTAGCCAGCATGCTCTTGTAGTCACTCAGTGATCAAGTGAGATGGGTCCAGTCCCTACTACAGCACAGAGGGTAGCAGGCAGGATGGCAGCACAGCAGAAAAGCAGTACTTCCAGAGCAGCTGTCCAGCAGAGTGGCAATCCATATAGCAGCACATCAGCCCTTCCTCCTGGCAGAGTTCTTCACAGGTCCAGTAGTGTAATGATTTTGTGGGTTCAGAGATCCAGCACTTTCACACAGTTGTGCCTTTGAGGTGGGGGTGACTTCAAAGTGGGACTTTGAAGTGCACAAAGGTCCTCCCTCCCAAAGGTCCTGGCTCCAGAATCACTCCTGGCTGTGTCATAACAAAACCAGAGCCACCCCCCTGCAAAGTACGTGGAGGGGTCCCCTCAAGACTCACTCAAGAGCTCTCATGCCAGGCTACCACCCATCCTTCCCAGGGTGACCCATTAAGATTTGGATGGCTTCTCAGTCACACCTAATCTACCTTTGTATGTGGCTGTCCAGAAGGAATGCAACATGTCCAGCTGTCACCCACACCAGACATGTATTGGAGACAGCTGCAGGCACACAAGGCTAAGAGCAGAAAAATGCCATGTTTCTAAAAGTATGCTAATACAGGGTTACACCCTAGGCTGGTGGCCAGTTAGGGCGTCGGAAACGTTTTTATGAAAAAGGAAGATCTGGCCACCTTATTTTGATTCCTGCTATTTATTTTAACAGATGGAGGACTAATGGAAATGTTTCTTTCTCTTGATCCTGGCTGTTTCTTTGCCAACACTTACATTTCTTTTTCACATATTTCATAACCTTTGAATGCATACCAAAACATAAAACAATACACTTGATGCTTCCTGATTTGCGATAGGACGGACGGTTTCGAGGACGTGTGCGGGACTGGGACTACATTGCCCTGAACATTGTGCTGACAAAATCAAAAGAAAAAAACTTGCTGCCCGAATCCACATGAAATATGATAGTTAAGGAAGTGTTTTTAAACAGACAAATCCTCTGTCCTGACTCTATGAGAAATTAATTATTGAAATACGCGCACTTTATATTTCAAGCCCTGAAGAAGTCCCTGGAAGGGACGAAAAGCGTTGGCGGTTTCAAAAGTGTTTTAAAGAATGAAAAATAAAGAAAGAATTGAAATACAACATCGACTCGCCTTCGAAAAATTTCTACATTACTGACTGTACACCTCTTGATTACTGTTTATTGAGTGTGCTGGGCTAACGTATTTATGTATATTTGAGGAATGCTAGGTTCTTGGAATCAGGTTCTGAATTGAGGAGGTATAGGGAATTGTGCCTCCAGCCCTCGCTACACCTCTGGGTTTGTGTAAATACAGATAAGGGACGTCTTAAACTTGTGCAGGCACTTTGCTTTGATTCCCAGTGTTGTATGTTGTTTATCAGGAGGGAGCTGGGTAAGAGAAGGGTTTTTTCTCAAAACACCACATTGGAGATAGACACTCTATTGGTTCAGTAATGCTGTTGGGGTATGGGTTATGTCAGACCAGGCAGGTAGGAAAGGAAGCAATGGTAGGTGGATGATGTTCCAGGGAGAAAACCTCGCCAGGATACACAAATTGAACAACCACATGACAGATGCAAGTGTAATTTTTTTTTTCCTGATGTGCAATTTGGGGTGACAAATTATTTGTGCAAATTAGTAATCTTGATGATGCATCGAACCCTAACTCTTTGTCAGGACAGGAGGCGAGGATTATGCTTCGACTTTCTTTATTCCTCCTTCCAGCAGTTTTCAACTATTGTTTTTTTTAAGTTGTGTTCATTAATACAGTAACAAGGAGGACGTTTACAGTACATATTGCATATTATTACATTTGCTTCCGCTGGACATCTTTCATGTAGTCTACTGTTGCGCAGCCTAGGAATGTGTATGGTAATGTTGTAAATTTGATGCTCACTCGCATATGTGACAATTCTGCATGTGCCAAACCTGTGTCTCTACTTTTGTGCACAGAGATCTGGTCTCCTGTAGCGTCTCAGCTAGGTATTTGTAACTTGGTGACAGTGAATCGGTTTGCCAACTTGGGAGGTGGGTAGTAACAGTTGGGGTAAAGAAAAGAAAACAGGAGGGGATTTGCAGTAACTGGAGCAACCCTCAGCCATACCTCAACAGGTCCGGCTTGCTTTTTACTATCTGGAACAGGGAAGTGCTCTTGAAGAGGTTTGTAAGGATTGTGATGTGAGTGTGCGCGCTTACAGTGGCTGCTAGCCGTACCTTATTCAACGGCCGCATGCGTCCTTTGCCTCACCATCGGCTACGTTATCAGGATGTAGTGCCATTTCCATTAGTGTTGGGTATGTTCTGGAAATCATTCAGGATTGCGTCCCAGTTTGTCGCGAATGGTATCTTTGCACAATGCAACACTCTCTGCCTTAGCCCATATTTGTAAGGAGCGTCGCCAGGCCAGCGACTCTGGGGGTTCAGAGGATTTCCACCTCTTCATGATCAGCCCCTTCCCCACCACCAGCCCCAAGTCGATAAAACAGGAGGTCACCCTTTGGTGTTTGCTCCTGCGATAGAGGCCTCCCATTCCAGAGGGATTATTTGCTCCGTGCAGTGGGTCAGAGTGTCTAAAACCGATTCCCAGTATTCTTGGATATTCGGACAGTTCCACAGCATGTGTCATAAGTCTGCATCCACCAGGTGACAGCGTGGGCAGGCGACATCAGTGCGAGCAGGTATGCCCTTTGCATTACAAAATACTGTATTAACTGAAAGGAATGCATGTAGGGACCACTAGCGCAGCGGCCCACTCAGTGTCTGTGAATGGTAGGTGTTGGTCCTCCTCCCATCGCTGTCTTAAGGGCAACATCGCTATCGCAGTATGGTGTCTAAGGGAGGCCGCAAACTCTTTCCTGAGATGCCCGCTTCACCCCATAACATGTAAATACTGGATTGTTAGATGTATCGGGGGCTCATTGGTCATATCACCCAATTGTTTGGTCGAGCCACCATTAGTAAGAAGCTGGCCTGGGTTCAGCCCGTTTTCCACAATTGAGGTGGCATAAGTCCCCTTTGTTGCATAGGTCCCCTATGTCATGGATCTCCACCACACCCCACTGCCTCAGTTCAGCAGCCGTTGTTGCTGTGCGACCCCTAGGTCGGTTTCATATGGTTTCATGAGCCGTGTAATGTATAGACGTCTGCGGTAGCAGCAGTATGCTGTGTTATGTAGCAGTGGTGCCGGCAGCTTCCCCTCTGAACAGGGGTGGAACAATGTAATTAATGTGCTGAGGGAATATGATGCGGAAGTCGTGGCCATGTCAGGCAGGTGGCAACCTACCAGCCATTTGGCTACCCATTGTAATTGTGCAGCAAGATAGTATTGTTCCATATTAGGCAGAGCCAGCCCTTCCCTATTGGTCGGTAGGTCTAATGTTTTAATGGCCACTTTGAAGTGAGTATTCACCCATAGTTAAGCTCTGATGGTACTCTCTTAGGAGCGAAAAAAAGGTGTTGAGATGTATAAGGGCAAATTAACAAAGTAGTATAAGAGTCGTGGTAATACCACCATTTTATTAGTGCCACTTGACCCATGACCGAGAGTAGAAGTATGCCCCAGAAAGACATCTGGAATCATGTCCATGCCCTCCCTAGATAAAGGGCACTAGTCGTTCACACAAGATTTTTACCACAATCCTATAGTCAGTGTACAATAGAGCCAGAGTCCTATATGAACTCAGGTTAGTAGGGTCCCTGTCAGGTTTCAGTATTGAGGCCAGGTACGCTTCGCAAAGAGACGGAGGGAGGATTGATTCTTCCAGGGCAGCGGTGTACTGGGCGGGTAGCCACGGGGGCATTTCGCAGCATATGGCTTGTAGTATTCAGCAGGTAACCTGTCCAGTTCGGGGATTTTGTCCGTTGCTAGTGTCAAAGTGGCCTCCCGAACCTTGTCCAGGGTTATCGGTGCGCTTAGTGCTTCACGCTGTTCAGCCATGATCATTGGCAGTGTTAGAGAGCCTAGAAAGGTGTCCAAGCATGCCTGATCATGTTGAATAGCGGATTCGTACAGCACCATGTAGTTGTTTCATTTCAGCATGTATTTTGTGTTGTGTATTGACCAAGTGTCCTGAGTTTGTGAGAAAAGTGTGTATAGGGTGATGGGGCTGTTCCTGGTGCAATAGCCATGCTAGCAACAACCCGTCTTGCATGTGTGCGTGCAGAGTGTGCTACATAGTTCAGGCATCTTAGCCTTTCCAGTAGTTCAAGGTGGTCTTTGTGCACCTTAGATAGCCCTTGTGTCTTCCCCGGGTGTGCTGCCTCTGCTGTCTCATAGCGCAGAATCTCGCGCTCAACCTCGTTAACAGCACTGTTCAGTTGTTTGCGAATGTTCCATGTGATCCCAAGGCTGTGTCTTTGAAAGCGTCCCATTCATTCCAGTAATGTACTCCCTGCTGATCCCTCGATAACCTACAAATACTCTGCTGTTGCAGGCCCCAAGGATGCCCGGAAAGCTGGATCTTCTTGTGCTGTCAGTTGGAAATGCCAGGTGGGGATGGGTGGTGGGCCTGCGTTCCATGTGAGCTGCATATATTAAGGGTTGTGATCAGAGTGTGTGCGTACTAAGTAATCTAGTTTCTCGATTGGGGGAAGCAGTGAAGGCGACCCCACCATGCAGTCTAGTCTGACATGTAGCCCACTTACAGAGGAATAAAAGGAGTATATACTCGTTTCTGGGTTACGGGTGCACCATATATCTTTCAGGGACCAGTGAGCGAGGCAAGCATTCAGTGCCTGTGCATTTTACGAAGCTGTGGTACGTGTTAGAGGTGGAAACAACCTATCCAGAGTGTTGAGGGGATTCTGCACATACACAGAACTATGCGCAGGAAAACAGGACCTCGGTGTGTAGGGGCTATGCCTTCCTACTGCCTCAGTACCCAAAATCCCAGAACCGACTATCAATAGTCTCTCATTCGTTCTCCCACATAATCACAAAGCTACAAATGATTAGACAACCCAGAACTCAACACTCCTGACTCTCTCAGGAATTGCGGTAGCAAGACGTACCCTTTTGCTCACTCACTCGTACTTATCCACAATAAGAATAGACAGTGTCACTGTTATAGTTTAAAATGTTTATTTTAACTTTAGTGCTCTATCATGCAGTATACGAGCCACTACCAGCAGCAAAACACATAACCCTAAAAGAGTTAGCATTGTAGCAAGTCCATACACTATGAAGGGGGATGTCATTGTATGCAGACAGTAGATAAAGGACTATAAGGCCTAACCACCCTCCCCTTGGAAAGAAGAAATGTTCTTATATAAAGGAAGATCTCTGGGCTTTGTCAGCAGACCCTATACCTTAGTGCCTAGATGGGTGTTTTACATCATAGGAACAGCACAGCTCTTCTCCCTGGAAAAGTCCCTCTCCAAGTTTGTGTTAAACCAGCATGCAATTCTGTAATATCAAAGCAAGAGTTTCCAGCAGCCGCAGCTGTGTAGCATGTTTTGTTTGAGTGCTAGGGACTGACCAGAACAGAAAAACAAGGGGCATTGTTTATCGACCTTGCACTCCGTGTTCAGACTAAACTCCAGGAACAGGCAGAGAACGCAGAAAGCAGACGGTTCTCATATGAAAGTTACTAACAGAGTCTTGCAAAATAAAGTCATGTAGTAACATGTGCAAAAGCAGCATCATGGCAGCAGAGCTCTTGCTAACTTAGCAATGTCGACAATGACCCCAACGGCCATATGACACCCTCCCCTTGGCCAGGTCATAGCATTTCGATAAAAAGACACAAACAGAGTTCAAAGATGAGCAGAGTCTAGGAGCGCTAAAAAAAACAAATATGGAAAATTTAAAAAAAAATCATTTTTAAAATGTCATTCTTTGAGAACAGAATTGATTTGGAGTTGGAAATCCATCAAAGGACATGAACCTAAGAATGCAATCCGTTCCAAGAGGTCATCCCTATTGTTCGTAGCAAAAAGGGATGCCATCCAATCAAGTAGCTCGAAGGACACGCGTGTTCCTCATAATCCGATGCTTCCAAGAGCATATCCGGGCAACTTGTGTGATATTCAGCAAAACTCCGTTGCAAGAGGTGCTGTGCAGCTACACAGATATTCCACTCAGTCAACACTCCACGTGCAGCCGCACGCACCGTCGCACGTGCCATACGGTTATCCCGAGAACAGGCCTGGCCATGGGCCACTAAGGGTCCCATTAACAGATCATAATCTGGGTCTGTGTAGGACGTATTGGAGAGGCATAATTCCAAGGCCCAATAGAAAGGGCATCGCTGGCCGTAAAACACAGGTTGCACGCAAGTGAAGTAGTCAAAGCGAAAAGTTAGTCTAACTCACGCTAAGCGTTGCTAATGACAAGCATCCAAAAAGTTGTTGCATTGTGTCACGGGACAGTTTTGCAAAGCCGGGTCTGTGTAGTACCACAAGATGGGCAGCCATTGCGTAACAGGAGCAGAAGCAGAAGTATCACCCTCTGAAGCCGCTGGAAAAAATGTAATGTATAAAGGCCGATATTACTCCAAAAATCATCTGAAAAAAAAGTCACAAGGCCGAATCCCACAAGTTAAAAAAAATGAGCATGGCCTTCTGAATCAGACACATTAATTATTCTATGTATCAGTTCTCCAAAATGAAGTGGGAGATTCGTGTTCAGCCGTGACTGAATCTCATTAGATGTTCTAGCCACCTGCAATTCGAAGGTCTCTCGAGCCAAAGTGAGAGCCTCTTCTTGTTGAAACAATAGCGCTTTGAGTCTGCTTAATTTATTGAAATCTGTTTTCAAAGTTGGAATGGAAGGCCAAATGAAACTATCTACAGAACCATGCGGGGGAGGAAAAAGCACATTGCTACAACAAGTAACACGCTGTGAAACTGTATACGGGATGCCTGCCCGTAAGCCACAGCAGTCGGTGTTATATTCAAAATAAGATAACTGATGTTAGAAAGCAATGTGAGAGCGGGAATTATTGCCGGGACGGGTGTTCCTTTAGAAAAACAAGCCAGATTAGGTGTGGACACAATACAAGCGGTGTGCAACTTAACTTGTTTGCAAACTAGGGAGTGTCCTACTGTGCAATCGCAGTCCTCCCATGTTAAGAAATCTTCCGTATCCTCCTGTTGACATCTGTAAGTGAATGGTGAAGACCATGATTCATGGAGAAAGGCACTACCCAAGGGTTCAAAGCGGCCAATTGGGAAATGTTTCATGCAAGATTTAAATTGAAACAGTGAAAATAGCAGAGAGATAACGCCATGAATGAACCATACAGCCAAAACTGTCCCGGCTACAGAAAATAGCAAGTGTTCTAATTGTTCAATGTGTAACGGTGTGTACGTAGCGTCTTTCATGGACATGAATCTCTGTTTATCAGTTAGATTAAATGGCAAAAACAAAGCAGAAGCATTCAAAAAATCCCATGATACTTTTCCTATTTTGAGAGTTTGTAACGTCCATGCAAATTGCATCACAGATCGTAATTGATTTTGACCATAATATAACACAGATACATCACTTTGAACAATATCAATAACAGATGAAACAATATTATCTAAAGTATAAATGCGGGAAGACAGTGTATTTATGCTATTGTCAACGACTGCAAGAACCTTCTCCAAATTTGCTGTGTCAATTTGGCGTAGACTAAATCGTGCCTCCATCTGTGATAATTTCCATATTTCATTATAAGCAGCATAGATTCATCTTTTTGATCTGGGAGCTTTAGGCCCCAAGAGAAAATCAGCCAAATTGATGTCGCTGGACAAGAGTGACAGGTGGTTTTTCACTGACGACAGAGTAGAGAGTTATTGTTGACACCATATTCCCACTGAATATGTGGTGACCGAGTGTGAATGTGGGTATCGGGGTTCAGGTCTAGTTTGTGTGAAACCGGTAGTTTCATTATAAAAACTCAGTTGACAAGCATTAGAATTGGTTTGCCACAACAACCATCCTCAAGGGTCAACATCAGAGATATTGAAACTGTCATTTTGAAACAGAGCTTGTAGGACATTGATTGTATAATTGGTGTGTTTTTTTTTTGTTTTTTTAAGACCTTTATTATTCAACATGTATGGTACACAACTTTCAGCTTACAACCCAACTGGGCCAGCCGCGTATAATTTGAACTGTATCATGTGTATCGAATGAACACAGCCTCAAGGACGACAACCCTGGGGTTCGGCGGCGCATAACGATCTGTTACAGTACTGCACAATCATACAAACATTCGGTAATGCAAAGGTATGGGTCTGTGGGGTTTTCTCTTTTCGCATGCGAACTCATAGTTACAGAGCTATGCTAGCACTCATCAATGTCTTCAGGTGAATTAAGGCCCACTGTGACACGTGTGGGTCGCATGGAAGAGTGTCGATTGAGTTCGCCCTCCAAAAGGGCGTGGGGCAGCACTGTTGAGGGATGAGGCTGCTCAGCATCTCAAGTGTGTCGTGAGCGAGTATCTATGCAGCTTATCTATCCTGATGGGAGTGTCTGATGTTTGTATCGGCGTTCAGGTAGGATCACCTCGGCCATGGCTGCCATTCCTCAAGGCCCCATGGTGTAGTGTGTACAATAGTTAACTTCAAAAGGCTTGGTCCAAAGGGAGGTGGGACCAGTATGCCAACAAATTTCAAAGCAGTAACATGGGAAACTCAAGGTGAAGGGAGGGGGAATGGGGGTAGAGATAGCCATGTGTTCAGGGAGGGAAGTGCGGTGCCAATGTATCGGTAGTAGTCTAGTGGGCGGGTAGGCAGGAGATTATAGTGGGCGGCTCGCCTGTAAGTCAAGTACACAAGGGGGGATTACCACCATAAGGGCGCGTCGGTTGTGGCAATATGGGAGGGGAAATACACCCGCCATTACGGAACAGTCAGATATGTAGCACGCGTTGATCAGGACATGGGAGTCGTGCAGGCAGCGATCAGTGTAGTAAATATGATGGTGCAGTGATGCGTGGGTGTTGGGGAGGGGGAAGAAGGAAAAATATGTGAGTAGGGGAGTCTGCTGGGTGCGGATGTTCCTCGTAGTGTTCATTGCAGGGAGGGGAAGGGGGGGCAGCATACATCTCATCACGTGATCCCCTGTTCCACACATTTCTGCTGAAAGGATTGGAGGATGTCATCCCAGTGTTGTGCAATTGGAAATTTCCTAAGGCCCGCTGTCTCTTCTCGCCACAGGACAGTGCTCTCCGCTCGCGCCCAGTTTACAAGCGACAGGCTCCAGTGTCGGATGTGCGGGGTGTGTCGGCTTTCCACCGCTTGGTAAGCAGTCTCTTGGCCGTGATCAGCCCGAGATCCCAGTACCGGGCCTGGACCTTATTCAGCCGTGTGCGTTTTTATAGTCCCAGCATGCAGGCCTCCCAAGTTCTCGGCACTTGTTCTTTAGTGCAATGCGTAAGCAGTGTAGTCACCCCATCCCAATAATGTTGAAGGGCAGGACAGTGCCAGAGCATGTGGAGGAGGTCCGCTCCCATTAAGGAGCAGCGGCTGCAGGCAGTATCCGTGACTAAAAAATATCTGTTTATCTTGTCCGGGGTGAGGTATGCACGGTGTAGTATGTAGAGCTGTATAATTTTGAAGCGAGGGTTACGTGGGACGTTAACTGGGCCAGCCAGGATCATTGCCCACTCCTTCTCCGTCCAATCCCTTCCCCTGTCTGTCGCCCATTTCTCTCTCAGTTGCACGGTGGCGGGGTGAGTATGAAGAAGAAGAGCTTGTGTTAGCCAGTGGATTATGTGCGTGCCATTACTCATGACATGAAGCTATTGCATAAAGTGATGAATGGGCAACTCGTCAGATATGTCACCCCAGGCGGCAGTCAGCGTGTGAGTGAGGGACGTGTGTAATAGGAACTCTCCAGCTGGAAGAGATGTGTCTTCCACGAGATTGGCGAAGGGGAGGAGGGCGCCATCAGAGTATAGATCCCCCCGTGTTTCCACTCCCGCAGTGGTCCAGCTGTCAAGCTTTACAGCCATTAGAGTCCCAGTCGCAGTCGGGGTGCCCAATAGAGGGAGTATCGGGGCATATGGTACTGTCGCCCGCGTTAGAAGCAGGCAGCGGAGGAAGCATCTGCGCGCTACCGCAAGATGCAGTTGTGAGGGGCGGGGAGTCTGGGTCAGTGGATGAAACAGAACTTGGATCTGCAACTGGGACCAGACAGCGATGTCCATGGCTGGGTCTCCCAAGTTCTTACCACCTAGCCATCCTGACACCCACTGCATTTGCGCCGCCAGATGATATAACTCCAGATTGGGAACAGCTAGTCCTCCCGCTTCAGCAGGCATATATAATTTCGCCAGCGCAATGCGCGGCCGGCCCTTGTTCCAGATCAGGTCACGCAGTAGGACTTCAAGGTCTCGAAACTCCCGGGTAGGGACATAGGATGGAATATTAGCAAAGTAGTATAGTAGCCGTGGCAGGACTATCATTTTCGTCAGTGCTATGCGGCTAGGAACATTCAGTGGCAGTGTTTTCCAGTAACCCAACCTGCGATCGAATGGATGCGATCGCTCGCATCAGGTGCCCCTCCAATATATCCGCAGGGTCTCGGTAAATGTGTATCCCAAGATACCTAAATGTCGTGGGATACCACTGTAATCTCTCGCCCCCGATGCATATCTCACTCTCGGGAGCATTCGGGTCAAAGGAGTAGGCCCCTGATTTGGCCCAATTCACCTTCAATCCCGACACTTCCTCAAAGGTGCAGAAAATGTCAGTCAGGGACGCCGGAACATCACTTAGGTCTTTGACATATGGGAGGAGATCGTCCGCATATAATGACACCGCATGAAGGCCATCCGCCATCGGTATACCCCACTCCGCCTCGCGGGACCTGAGTGCCGCAGCCAGAGGTTCCACAGCTAAGGAGAACAGCAAGGGCGAGAGGGGGCAGCCCTATCTGGTGCCCCTCTGCACACGTATAGGGTCAGAAAGCAGCGCACCAGTGCGGACGCGGACCGCGGGCCTGCGGTATAAGAGGCCAACCATAGTCTGATAGTCGTCCCCCAACTCAAATTTGTCCATGACTGCTCGTAGGTAAGGCCATTCCACCGAGTCAAACGCTTTCTCCAGGTCCAGTACCAGGCACCCGGCGCGCGGCCACCGTTGTGTGGCGTACTCTTGTATGCGGAATAGACGGCGGATGTTATGGGACGTGCGTCGCGTCGGTACAAACCCCTTTTGGTCGTGGTGTACCAGTGCGGGTACCATAGGGGCTAGTCTGCGGGCAAGCGTGGAGGCGAGGATTTTATAGTCTTTGTTGAGGAGGGCTAAGGGGCGGTAGGATCCCATCCGCTCGCTGTCTCTGTCGGGCTTGAGTAGAGATACGAGGGTTGCCTCATTAAGTGTTGGTGGTAGGGAGAAGTCGTCCGTGGCCGCAGTGTACAACTTCACTAGGTGGGGAATAAGGATGTCCGAGGCGGCCTTGTAGAATTCGGCTGGCAAGCCATCCGGTCCCGGAGACTTGCCATTCGAGAGATTAAAAATGGTGTCGCGGAGCTCCTCGGGGTCCAGCGGTGCTTCGAGGTCAGCTTGCTGCTCAGCTGTTAGGGTGGGCAGCTGTATGGGTGAGAGATATTCGGTTATGTCAGCCAGTGGGACACGCAGCCGGGAACAATACAACCCCGAGTAGTGACCAGTAAACGCCTCATGTATTTGGCGCTGGGTGTAGAGTAAGCCACCACCTTCTGCCTGTATTGCTGAAATGGGGGTCGAACGATCCTCGCGTGCAATCAGCCAGGCTAACAGCCTGCCAGGCCTATCACTCTGTCGGTGGATGCGGGCAGAGTGCGCCGCGAAGTTGATGTTGCGCAAGCGGTCCAATAGGCGACCATGTTCCGCCGTGGCTTCCGTCAGTCAAGCGCCCGCATCCCCCTCCGCAGCGCGCTCAAGATCTAGCAGCTCAGTCTCCAGTCGCGTCAGATCGTTTTCAAGCTGTCTCCGTATGTGTCCCTGTGTTCCTAAACAGAGTCCCCGGGTCACTACCGTAAATGCGTCCCATTCGGTTTGGGGAGAGGACGCCGTGCCAGCGTTGAGTTCAAAGTATTGAGCCGTCTGTGTGAGTAGGGAGTCGCGGAAGGTCGCGTCTAGTAAGAGGTCTGGCTGGAGGCGCCAGGTGGGGATAGGCGGGTGTGGGTTTTACCAAGCAATTACCAGTGTGTGGGGATTATGATCCGAGTGTGTGCGGCCCATATATTGCGTGTCCTTGACCAACGGGAGAAGATCAGTGGTGATCATGTATCGATCTAAGCGTACATGTAGTGCATGCGCACCTGACCAGTAGGAGTATGTTCGTGTTGTGGGGTTGCGTGCCCTCCATGCATCGTGGAGATCCCATTGCATGGCCCAATTGAGGAGAGTTTTCGTGGTGGTGTGTGTCTGGGTATTGGCCGGGGGTGCGGTAGATCTGTCTAGATTCACATCCAGGACGCAGTTGTAGTCGCCCCCAAGAATCCACTGCATTCCATGCCAGGACGCCAACGTCGTGGAGAGGCCATCAAAGAAGGTGCCCTGGTCGGTGTTTGGGGAGTATAAAGAGGCAAGTACCACAGGGCGCCCATCAAGTCTGCCTTGGGCTATCACATATCTGCCCTCTGAGTCTATCTGTGTGTCTATGACCGCCCACGGGGTGCCCGGTCGGATCCACATGAGTGCCCCGCGAGCAAAGGAGGAGTACTCCGTGGCGTAAAGCTGTCCGCGCCATCTGCGGCGCAGTGCGTGTACCTCTACTCTATTTAAGTGTGTTTCCTGTAACAATGCTACGTGAAATTTGTGACGTTTCAAGTAAGAATAGATTTGGTAGCGTCTCGACGGTGTGTGCATGCCTCTTACATGCCATGTACATATCTTGATCTCAGCCATATTCACTGTTGTGGTAAGAAATACCCGCCCCACCCACCACCCGTCCCCCAGGCGAGAACATCCACAGGTCCCCTGGCTCCCTTTCCCCACTCAGAGCAGACACAGGCACCGGCACAGGAAGGAATAGTTTAGGCAATTCTCTGGGGGCGAGGGTGGGATAATAATCATAATGTCCAAGCAATGCAAAACAGTAACAAATACCAAAAGGTCGGCTTCGCAACATGTCTCCGTCCAAACACACCAAAGAGGCAAAGAAACAATATTCAAGTCTAGGGGATAGCGTGTGCTAGTCACAGTCTCGGTGGCTCACTTATGCAAGTAAGGAAAGGGGATCGTTGGTCCTCCCTTGGGCCATATGTCGTGTGCACCATGTAGCCAAAGTCATTGCTCGGGAAGACAGCGCCGCCCCTTGCTGTGGGGCCTCTCGTTCGGCTAATCACGCAGAGGGGAGAAAAGCAAATCCCACTCCCCAAGTCTCTGGCATAGGTAGGACCCTAGGTGTTAGGGGGCAGCGGGTATGGAGGGGAGAAGGGGAAGAACTGCAGCAAGTTCCCACCACCGCCTCACCCTCTCAGTGTCTACGTGGCTGGGGGGTACTCACTGCGTCGAGTTCACTCCATCCATCACCATGGCGGCGGGAGACATCTCGGGCGACGGCCCATATGCACAGCGTCTCAGTGGCCATCTGGCCCCCGGCACCGTCCCCGCCGTCCCGGCAGGGTCTGTTAGGATTACATGCTTGGCTTCAGTGAAGCAGGTCAGCCGTCTGTGGTGTGATATCCGGCAGATCAACGGACAACTGGGAGTCCGGCAACCCGTAGATAGCGTCATCATCGCTTGGAACTATCCGTGGGCTGGCGTCCTGAATGACGTCCGATGCTGGTGAATTGCTCAACTGGGAGACCCTTCGGAGTGCATCTTGTTGTTCCTGGATCATTTGGTCGGCCAGTGGGGAGTGGCGCGTCGCTTCCTCCGGGCGGTGGGTCTGCTGGCCTCTGTTCCTGCGACGACGTCGCGGCCCACGTGTTCGTGGTCTCGTCTCATAGCTCCGTGTCTGCCTGGGTGCTGTGTCTGTACCGCTGTCGAGCCATTCGCTAACCTCCTCAGGAGTGTTAAAGAAGTAGGTCTTGTCCCGCGCCACCACTCTCAGCTTCACAGGAAAGAGTAGGGAATACTTGAGGCCCGCAGTGCGGAGCCGCCGTTTTACTTCCAAGAAGTTGTGTCTCTGACGTTGCACCTGGATGGTGTAGTCTGGGAAGAACATCACGGTAGTATTGTCTATGCGAATTTCCCCGAGCCGTCTAGTTTCTCTCAGGATCGCGTCCCTATCTCGATAGTTCAGTATCTTGAAGAGTAGCGGCCTCGGGTTGGAGCCTGTGGTGTGAGGCCTCGTGGGTACGCGGTGCGCCCTTTCCACTACAAAATAGGGCGAGAGCGCGCCTTCGGGCAGCATGTCTCTTAGCCAGTCCTCTATCCGTTGGGCAGGATGATTGCCCTCCCATTTCTCAGGGACCCCCACGAGCCTGATGTTGTTGCGTCTCGCCCTCCCTTCCGCGTCCTCAGCGCGATCTTCCAGGAACTCTACTCTGTTCAGAAGGTCCTGTACTTGTTTATCTGTTTGGATGACTCTGGGTTCGAGGTCCGTCACAGTTCCCTCCAGTGTTTTGGTCCGATCAGCCAGCTTCCTGTGGTCGTCTCGCAGGTGGGTGAGGTCTATGGCGACGCTGTCTATTTTGGATTCCAATGATGTTCTGGTCAATTAGAGCGACTGCTCCATGCGTTCCATGGCGGCTAGCACGCTGTCCAATCTTGCGGTTACCTGATCGGCAGCCATCTTGTGTAGCGATTTGTCAGTCTTTCCTTTCGGCGGGGCACCTCCAGTCCCAGTGCGAGTCCTCACCCCTCCGGACATGTGCAAGGCGACCCGGCCAACAGCCCAGCCCGATTAACAGGAGGATGAGGCGCCTTCTGGTTTGCAATTCTGGCAATGTCCGTGATCTGCGGTATGCCGTTGCTTGCGTCGGATCCTGCGCGGTTGGCCAGCTGGCTTCCCATGTATCGTCTGTGTCGGCCCGCTGAGCAGGCTGGTGCAGTAGGAGGACGGAGCAGGCGTCAGGGAACAGTTCTGAGTGGGCATGTACACACTGTGGGCAGCTGGTCGCGTGGTAGCAAAGTGTCTTACGCCTGTGAGATCCACGGAGTCTCCGGGGCAGGCATGGCAGGCAGAGCGTCCTTGTTTGTATGGCGGAGGGCCTAGAAACACGTGACTGTAGCCTCGTTGCTCCTCCACGTGTTGTAGGGAAGCCAGGTCTCTTCGGTTGTGGATGTCCGCAGCGCAAGGCCTCTCCGTTTGCGCGTGGCTCTTCTCTCCTCACTAGGCCCAGAGCTCTCGCCCAGCGCCACACGCGCCCCCGATGGCGCCGATGCTCTGACAGAAGCGCAGCCGGACAGCTTCCACCGGGGCCCCACAAGTCAGCCGATCTTAAGGAGCCCAGGGGGAGCCCGCAGTACTCGGAGCCATGCAACGTCCCCACCAGCGGAGCGCGCGTCCCACAATGGGCGTGAGGCTCCAGTGGGGTCTCGGCGCCGTCCTCGCGTGGGCTTCGGTGTCAACTCCAGGCCCCCAGTAGTATCCGTCGCTCACAGCAGCACCGCATACGTGTGAGGAGTGGGCCTCGCCGGGTGGTCACGGTCGTTCGGCAAGGCCCGGAGGGGGGGGGGTCCGCTCACCTGGCTCTCCAGCACCACCGGTGCTTCGCTGGCAGCACCTCGGGGGTCGCGGTGTCTCCGGGCGCGGGAGCCTGACAGTCAAGCAGCTGTGTCCTCGACTCGGGTCGTCGCCGGTGTGACAGCTGAATTCCGCCGGCCAGGCCCCCGCTCTCCTCCAGCCCAGGTCCTCTGCAGTCTCTCAGGAGCAATGGGGAGCTAGGACCGGAGCGGTGAGAGAGCTCCCAGGACCTGATTCCGGTGGGCAGGGAGGCTGCGCAGGTTAGGCTGCAAGCCGCATGGTGGGGCCTAGGCGCCAGGCCCAAGACGCGGCCTCTCGTGGTCTCCCCTGCCGGCCGGGTAGTAGCGAGTCCAGCAAGAGGCCCGTAGGAAAGTCCGGTGCTGACAAGGTCAGGTCTTTTGTTCAAAAATCGGCCAGAATGCCGAGAATGGCTCCGTGGTGGTCCGCCTGCAATTTCAGGCGGCAGCGAGGAAATTTAACGGAGAATCGGCCCAGGGAAGGGGAGCTCGGCTCGGAGCTCTACCCGATTGCGACCTCCGCCATTGCGTGCCTAGCCACGCCCCCATTGTATAATTGGTGTGTTTACGCCAATTATCATACTCAGTCACTGAGGGAATGGACGGAATATTCAAATTTTTGGCAGTAGCCAGGCCAAAACAAGTAGTTTGGTGCACCGTGTCATTTAAAAATAACATTTGATTTGGAATGAGGCACGCCCAATGCAAAGATTCGGTCCCCTGGACCTGCCACACCGTAGTGCCCCAAATCGATTTCAAACCAATGGTATCTTTCCAGTGATCATAACCTTGTAAGGCCAATTCAGTTCTAAAATAATTTGAATATATTAGCTTTATGTGTGTCACAATAAATTTAGATTGAGACAGCAATTTCAATTGAAAGAAATAGGAGTCTGGATTGGATGTGTTGTAATCAGTGAAATAGGTGAACTTACTTTTAAGTGTTTTTTAACTTCCCTGTAAGGGAGTTGGACAATGTTCCCAGTGCGTGTAGTTAAAAATAGGTCTTAAGGTGTTTGTTTTGTGCAAGAAATGGTGGCCATAATGTTGATAACAGAATAAATCAGCATAATTGGCAGTATCTAAATACAAATCTTAGGCATCAAAAGCAGCATAACATTTCAAATCAGAAAATAATGAATGTATGCTTGTACATCCCTATCATCAGAATGTATGTCCTGTGTTACCACATCTCCTAGGGAAACGCGAAACACATATGGTATCTTGAGGACCTCCGTCGGACCATGGATTTGGATTGCCTTTTCATCCCATCTGCAACAGGGAAAGCCGAAACGTTCACAAGGGCTTGATCACGTTTCATAATATGGGACAAAGTATGGGGAGCCAGAATACCACTGACCAACTTTACAGCAGAGTGTTCAGGCAAACAATGACCATTGATCAGCAAGAAGAATACTGTCACAAACCCAATCGACATGAAGAGGAAAATCAGGATAAGCCCCAACCAAATGTAGGTCCAGGGTAAGACCAGTTAAGTATTTTTGAACCAAGAGATGAAAATGCTTGTTTTTGTCGGTGGAGGTGCCACACAGGAGGAAGAGGAGGAGTCATAAGAGAAGCTTGTACGGTCCTCAAAATAACCGCTTGCACCCACGTTCATTAACGATGGCAGCGCAGCATCAGAAACATGATGTAAAGGACTGTCCGGTGCTTCAATATGGAACTCATGAGCAGGATAAGTATACTCAAGGTCCACGTTGGAAGGCACAGTGGATTAAGGCACAGCTGGTAAAAGGTTAGCCGTAGTCTCCATTTCACCCTCAACGACATCGGAATTATTTGAAGATGCAGGCATCACCAGATTCAAAGAAATAGCGTTACATGAAATACTCTGAGTCACAATATGCAGAATCGGCCAGATGGTGTAGTTTGACACGGTCAATCGAAATTATCTGTTTTCTTTGCGACCAGGCAAAGGTGGCAGTATCACTGTACGAGTACCCTTCAATCCAAGAACTGGGACTGGTGCATGATAAGAGGGACCATATTATATTTTGTTCTCCAGCTTTTCTCGTTCCAGATCTCCAATCTTAGGAAGCAAGCCGGCGACAGGAATCAGCATTGCTATGACATTGGAAGAGGGTATATGTTCAGATGCGTAGCTGTCACAGGTCTGTTGTAGGTCCTGTAACATAGTAGAATGGTTATCTACGTCAAATGTTGCAGCCGCTGCTACAAGGTCTAGACCATCAAGGTCAAGCACAAACAGTTTAATGCCAAAGAGCATTTCTTATGGGGTCCGCCCACCCAGAGATATTCTTGGGAGATTAATAAGTGCACGTTAATCCCCATACAAATGGGCCAGCCAGTTCCTGCCAGATCCTGCCAGTACCTAAGACTCTAGCTGTCAAACATTGCTTTAAGTCACAGTTCATTCGCTCCACTATAGAATTGCCCTCAGGCCTGTATGGAGACGAAAACAGCACCAGCACCCCCAAAGACTTCATCGCATCCTTGTACGCCTTAGAGGCGAACGCTGGACCTTGTTCTGAATGGAAAGTGCCACAGGCAAATGTCCCAACAAAGACACGTAAATCTCTAATGACATTTCGAGTGTCAGCACTGCGTTGTGGCCAAACCCATAGGAATCTAGTGCATGAATCAGTTGCAACAAAAATATATTTATATGCAGTATCTGGAGTCAATGAACCGCAGTGATCAAGACATATACAGCTGAATGGCTGATTTGATATACACAGCTGTGTCGGTGGTGGAAGCAAAACTGTAGAAGGTTTGATTTGATGACAAATGTCACAAGAACGAACATAACTAGGGGTTGGTTTAGATAAACCACTCCACCAATAACATTGCTGTAAAATAGACACACGTTTAGATAGGGTCAAGGTAGTCCCTGTAACTTTATATTAGCATCAACGATTCACCACATAAAGACATTTCTTTCATAGATTCATAAAGAGATTTATTTACAAAACGTAAAAAAACAATAGTTCAATGCTCTTATGAATCAAAGCATCCATGTTATTCCATGTATCTTTTTGTTTTTGCACAGAATTATTGCCAAAATAGAACATTCATTCAATACTCTTGTTAATCAAAGCATTAATGTAAATCCATGAAACTATATTTGGTACATTGTATCACATGTGGTATTTACAGTGCTCTCAGTAAAAAATAGAAGAAGAAGGTTTTGAGGGAAATGGGGGTGATTGGGTTGGTGGGGGACTGGGTAAAGGTGGTGTGACATAAATATGATTTCACTTGTATACAGTTGAACCTTTACAGCTTAATTTGGTCTTTAGTTCCATATAATCATAACACATAGGTCAAGATAAATCCATTTCTTCCGTTCCTATGGTTTGAGCGTGTGTGGTAGTCTACGTTTCGACCCCGGAAGGTGAAGGGCTATTTATTCCAAATTGTGGGGTCTTCATCAGGACAAGGTGTTGTGGTAGAGCACCTAAAAAGATGGAATGCGTTCAGTGCGTGTGGTAGAATGTGGTGAATCAAGCAGTAAAAATGGTACCTACTTAGGAAACGGCTGTGAATGACCGTCTCAGGTGGGCAGCAAGCCGCTCTTCTGTCTCTGTAATCAAATATGTAATCTTAGTATTACATAAAGGGACTTTACGTTGTCCTGTGTGAAGGACTCAGGTAAGGTATGGGGGTAACTTACTCGGATGGATGGCGTCTGTGTAGGGTATTGTAAATCCACGTGCTTGCACGATATCCTCACTCTCAGTGTTTGGCTCCTTAATAGTTATACGGTGTCATAAATCTCCCGTAGTTGGTTGCTGGAAAGTCAACCAATATATAGTCTAAAAAGACGGAAGGGCAAGAAAAGGAAATAAATTAAACTAAACTCTAATATGCTCTAGTCTGGCACAGTGGTTACTCAATTCATGTGCGGCTAGAGGCGCAAAAGTCTTCGTGTTAAGGGTGGGTGCACGTGACAATGGCGGCGGTATCTTACTCAAACTAGTGCCTAAATGTGTTGGTAAATGGTAGGTTATTGCGAGGCTTGTAGTAGACAAAAGATCTTATGGCGTGTGTAATCAAAAGTAGCTCCGTGTCCGCACGGGTTAAGAAAAACGGGGATAGGTTTACTCGGTAGTGTCTATTAGGTCATGGTGTCAGTAAAACACTGCGGTGGGCGTGCATAACATTGCCGGTGGTATCATACTAAAACAAATGCCTTGGTGATTTGTTAAGAAAATCGCCCCTTCTAAGGATTGCAAGCAGATATAGCTCCGTTCCTAGATTTATATTATGAATGGTGGATAATATTCGATCTTGTGGGATTAGTCAAGGTGTCAGCGAAACGCTGAGATATTATAACAAGATCCGAGCGGTCTCTTACCTGCCCCTCTCCCTTGAGCGTAGACTGCAAAGTGGTCGCTCTCTCAGGACTTGATTAAAAGACACCACGCGGTGCTGCAGCTGAATACTCGCTGGGGACTCGTCATGGAAACAGCCAATCAGGGACAGCTACACGTACAGTTCTGCCAACTGAGGCGGACGGAGAATTGAGTATGGCTTGTTCCAGGGACTTACAAAAAGTATTGACATGATGTAAAGTGAAGTTCTCAGTTACCTGGTAATAGTACAGGTCCTATGGTACACGCACTATAGTAGAATGTTAATTATGCCGAATGCATGCAGAGTGACCAGGACCACGACAATGCAACTTCGAATGCTTCAAAACAGTTGTACTTAGATGTCATAAGAAAAGAGGGGGGGTTTAAGGAAGTCTACACCATTCCCATATTGCTATGGCTATAATTGATATGACATCACGGAGTTCAAAAGATGACCACAAAGTGTATTGCTCCCCATAAAATAAATGTAAAGGGGATGGAATAAGGTAAACAGCATTGCATTAGCATCGGTACCCACATGTTGGTCCAGTTTGAGTACTTATAAAACACATCTTCATAGACAGCAAGATATATGGATCCCCATATACTCAGTTTGTTTAGCATCATCAATAGTGACCACAGAAAAAACATATAAACTACATGGTCCCTAATGTTCTTCGCTTTAGAACGAAGCGAAGAACATTAGGGACCATGTAGTTTGCTCATTGCTGGAAACACCACCCGCCCCCACAATTCAGACACTAAACGTGCTGCTATTATAACCCAGGTCGGGTAGTTTTATTATTATTAACACGTAAAATAGACACAGTCTTAGACACTCTTGCATGTGCAGAAGCCATGCCCTCATGTGCTGCTATGATCAAAGGAAGTCTGCGGTCCATGTTGGGAATCAGCCGATTTCCAACTCACGGAATTGTAGCATAAGGAACTTGTTTGGGAGATAAATGATAAGATTATTTAGAAGGGAAGCCCAGCTATAGCTGCCAGAATTTCATTATCTATCTGAGTCATGGATCTTGTACCTGCTGCAACAGAACACGTGGCTACTGCAGATTTGGCTGCCTCGTCGGCCAAAGAATTACCAACAGCATGTGATCCCACACGCTGATGGCCAAGAGTATGAACAACCTGTGTGAGCGGCAGATGTTTTGTAAGCTCTACCACTCGAACCCGGAGTATTTCATGTTTTATTGTGCAGCCCTTAGATTCTCGATAATCATTTTGAGACAAAAGAATAAGTTGTCATTGAAAGACTGGACACAGTAGTAAGAATCGCACACAATAAGAGTATTCACATCAGGATCTGCAAACTCGAGAGCTAGAACAAGAGCACGCAGCTCCGCCAATTGTGCCGTACAGTCTCCAAGCTATTGTGTATGCACAATCGAAGACTTAAATTCACCATTTACAATTGAACCAGCAACAATAGCTCAAGCCGCGTAATAAGAATGTTTGGACCCGATGGCCAGTTGATCCGAGCCGTTGATGTAAAGAATACATTTGTACTCATTCAAAGGAAGCAATGACACCGGAGGAGGATGAATAAATGAATGAATGAATTTGCATTTCTGAAGCGCATGGCTACCAAAAGGCCTCCCAGCGCTAGAAGCAGTCATCACAGTACTACAGCCAGGCATCGGGGAAACAGAAAAGTTTTCATGAGTTTGCGAAAAGACAGAAAGTTGTCCTCAAGATGGATATAGTTAGGTAGCTGGTTCCAACATTTCGCCACAGTATATGAGAACAGGCGTCCACCACTCCGAGGTCTATTTATCCTGGGAACAAGAGCCAGATGTTTATTCCTCGTGCGCTGAGATCTTTTGGGGTGATAGGGAGAGATGATAGATCAAAGGATCGGTGGAGCCTCAGCCGAAAGAGTCTTATGGACAATGCACAGTGCCTTAAACTGAATTCTTTCCGCACCTGGAAGCCAGGGGAGAGAGGCAATATGCGGTCTTGCGGATTCCCGATTATGGGCCTGCATGAGGAGACGCACTGCACAGTTTTGTACAGTTTGTAGTTTTTTGCTCGTTTTTGAGCACCGAGAACCTAAATAAAGCACAATGGCATAGTCAAGTTGAGAAAGAATCAAAGCTTGAACCAACAGTCTCCTTGCTTTGAAAGGCAGAAGGGGGAGAATTTTTCTGATCATCTTCAGGATCCCATAGCAAGTACCTGCCACCGCGCTTGCTCCTTGTAGTTTAGGTTATGGTCCAGCCAAACACCAAGGCTTCTAATTTGATCTTTGGGGGGAGGCATAACGCCTAAGCATCTGGGCCAGAGTGAGCTGGCATCCAGGGTGGAGGTTTTACCCAAGAAAATCAACTCAGTTTTAGCCGCATTGAGTTTTAAAAATGAGCCGTCCATCCACACGGTGACCCTTTCCAAACACTTGGCCAGATTAGTCTCCACATTATCAGATTGGTTGAGAGACACAATCAACTGGGTGTCATCAGCATAGGAGACAATCTGAATGCCAAAGGGCTTGACCACTTCGACCAGGGGGCTCATATAAACATTAAAAAGCATGGGGCTCAGGGAAGAACCCTGTGGCACCCCACATCTCAGAGGCATACTTTCGAAATAAAGTTATCCTCAAATACTTGGAACGATGTGTCATCCAAAAAGGACTCTAGCCACTTAAGTGCAGTTCCAGTCACTCCTACCTCTCTGAGTCTCAAGATCAGTAGTTGGTGATTAACCGCGTCGAAGGCCGCGCTAAGGTCAAGCAGGACAATTGCCACGGAACCGCCGACAGCCAGAATTTTTCTGGCTTCTTCAGCTACAGCCAGCAGGGCAGTCCCCGTGCCCTGTTGGGGTCTAAAACCGGTTTGTGATGGGTGAAAACGTTCATTCTTCTCCAAGAATGCAGAAAGAACAAAGTAAACATACTTTTCACCAATTTTTGAGATCCCTGGCAGGAGCGAGATCGGCCGGTAATTCGCAAATACTTCTGGGCCCGAACACGATTTTTTGAGAAGGGCTTTGATCATGGTCCATTTCCAAAGAGAGGGTACGAATCCAGAGGAAAGTGAGATGTTAATAAGGTCCAGAATGATGGTAGCAACCATATCGGAAACCTGACTCAGAATAGTGGGGGGGCGCATCACTAGGGGAGCCAGATTTCAGTTGATTGAGATAGTTATTTGGGGATTTCATATCCATGGGGGGGATTGTCTTGAGGAGGAGATCGGGCATTAGTGGTTGATCCTCCAAGAGGGGGGTGTTTAAAAATGCTGGAATAGGGGGAAAAGTCGAATAAATATCTTCGATTTAAAAAAAAAAAGTAATTTGCCAGATTGTTACAACGTCCTAAAATGTCATCAGATGGCAGGGGAAGAGAGGGGGGGGGTTAAGGAGAGATTTTGCAATCCGGAAAATTTCATGGGGGAGTTGGAGGCTGAGATAATCCTTTTTTTATAGTACAGGGATGGAGCACTTCTAATTTCTGCCTTGTATGCTTTAGTAGCCTCTTTATATTTGGTTTTCTTAACAGTAGAGAAGTCTTTTCTAAAGCCTTATCTCCAGGCATTTGCATTTTTGCTTCAACTCTCCGAGCTTGGGAGAGTAGCAGGTTATTCTGTTCGGGCCTTTCCTATTGGTCATCCATTTTTTGGGGTGCAGCCGATCTAAAGTGGAGTTAAGCCAGTTATTAAACTTGTTGTTAGCAGTTTCAGGGTCGTCCTCTAACACAGGTCTGGTATTATCGGGAATTAGTGCCCAGGACTCAGTGGGGAGTTTAGACCAATTCCGACTCCATTTTTTAACCATTTCCAGTGGCTGACTACTAACCAGAGGGTCCATGGGAAGGAGATCATGTAATGATCTGACCACGGTATGGGGATAGGCTTTTCAACAACAAGGTTATCAATGTTGGAGAGAACCGGGTCAAGAAGATGGCCTTTTTGGTGGGTGGGGCCAGTCACTTTCAAATTAGGTAACTGAGCACCCAGACTATCGGCTACTTCCTCTGCAGCAGGTTAGGAGGTATCGTCAAAATGGATTTTTAAATCACATAATACAGAGAAATTGGGGAGGGAATTGGCTGACTTAGCTATTACCTCTGGTAGGTCTCTACTGAAATGACCAATAGTCCCTGGAGGCCGATATATTAGGACCCCAGAAAAGGTACAGGTATGAGAGAGACCAAGTGCAAAAGAAAGACTTTCACAGTCAGGAATCAAACTTGCTGATATGCGACAATTGATTTTGTCTTTGTAAATAAGAGCCAGGCTCCATCCTTAACTTAATTCCCGATCTTGCCTCTGAATCACATATCCAGGGGCAAGTGCTTGAACCAGCACCGGATCTGATATGTTGGTGACTATGTTTCAGTAAGGAACAGGGCATTTGGATCTTGTTCTTCCAACAGTAACCGGAGTTTAATTGCGTGCTTAGGCATCGAACAACAGTTCAATAAGCACATTTAAAAAACAGTTTGAGAAGATGGAGTTTTAACAACCGAGGTCATGGCATGGGAACCTAATTCAAAAGAACAGTGAGGACAATAATTCCTGGTGTTTGTTGGCGCGATTGTGTGAGCGCATTTATGTGGCACAATCTATCTAAGGCCATACAGCTGATCTGCAAGTGTAAGAGAACTTACTTCTTGTGGGAGAACCAAGGGATCTGGGCCCTGGGCTCAGTCGGGCACGGACGGACTTGCTGTAGGCGTGCCTTTGGAGAGCCAGCTGTGCGGCCGCATCATCCACCCCTTATAAACTGTGGCGAACGTGGAAGCCATCGCAGCTAGATCGCTAACCTGAGTTCACAATGCCTGCGCTTAAAGGTGCTATCCCGGAGCATTGAACACAGCTCCTTCCCCCAAACAGCAATGTGCAAAGTTATCAGGTAAAAATACAATTTTAAAATATTGTGCAAAGTAGGCAAGATTTTAAAACAATAAGGGGGTCCTCCGCCCCTTATGAACTGTTACGAACGCGGAAGCCGTCGCAGCTAGACCGCTAACCTGGGTTCACAATTTCCATGCTTAAAGATCCCCTCCCGTAGCATTGAACACCGCTCCTTCCTCCAAACAGCAATGCGCAAAGTTATCAGGTAAAAATACAATTTTAAAATATTGTGCAAAGTAGGCAAGATTTTAAAAGAGTAAGGCGGGCTCTACAAAATTAGATACTTTCTGCTGGCATGAACCGAACTGCTTATGTTCAGTTAATGAGCTCTGCCTCTAGAACATGTTCATACTGTAAAAACTCCTGTGTCTGGAGAGCAGGATCAAAGATAAACGTGACATCAGCCGATGTCAAAGAAGTGGTCCATTGTATCCAATGGGGATGTAAAGCTTTAGAGTTTGGTAAACTTGCCTTAGTCACTGGTTCTAAAGCAGGGATAGGCGAAACCACCAGAATGCGTTTTCCTTGCGCCAGCGAGTGTTCTTTCAGAATCGCCATTTGGACCTCAGTCAAAATCCTTTGAACATTCGAAAAGCGCATTTCAGCTGCTGTGTACAAATGTGATTTGTATGCAATAGGTACTGTGTCACCTTCGTACCCGGTACAATACGTATGACCAGGTTTGTAGAATTATCACACGTTAACAAAAAGTTAGTCTCTAGCAGATCAGACTGCAAAGATCGTAGAATATAAGTTTGTTCCGGTAATCAGCAGGCAGAAGTAAATGTAGGTTGTATCAACATATGGTGCGGTTTGATACTCTGGGCATATATTCAGGAATGTATGTCCTCCCGAAATTCAAAATCCTAATAAAGACTGAAGCTTCTTCAGTGTAGACAGAGGTTGCAATTGTGCACATTTCGCCAGACAGTGGGAGGTCAACCCCCTGCCTTTATTATTGAGCTTGTAGCCCAAAAAGAGCACCACAAAGCAAGCAGTGTGTGATTTAGCAAAATTTAATTTGTATCCATAGTCAGCAAACGAAAGAATAATTTGGTCGACTCGGACACGATGTGGTATCAGTTCGTCGCCTGTCAGATTAATGTCATCTACATACAAGAACGCATCTGGGTCTATGCTGTGTAACAAAGACACAACACGTACAGCAAAAGCCCCGGGTCTGTTCTTATACCTCATAGGCAAAATCGTAAATTTTTTCTGATTTCCGACAGCGCTAAATGCTGTCAAGTCATGGCTCCCAGGAGCCAAGTTGTGACTGTAGAAACCATTGGATATATCTAGTATTGTCTTATATTTTTTAAAAACTATTCTGTTCACTGGGGGTGTAGCTATGTCGCGCTGCAGAATGGATGCCTTTTGAAGGGGCCCTGCAGGCTAGGCTTCAAAATCCTGCAAAACCACTGTAAAGGGTCGGAACTGTTCGGGTGCAGACTCAACTATGTAGAAGCCCTAGAAGTAGCTGTACTTGCCGGACGTTGCCGTGGCAGGATCGCCTACAGGACATGGCCGCCATCAATCGCAGCGCCCAGGAATAACTCAGACGATGCCCGGAACACCCTGATGCTACACACGCTGGGTCACACTACCTTAAATGTGCTAGAAGTGGAGGGCAGCCGATGGAGGTCAGGCTCTGCGCCCTGAGTGTCTGCAGCCCATGGATCCCAGGGAGACGCCGGCTGTGAGGAGAAGACGTGAGAGCCCGCAAGGCCTGTGACTGCACCGGAGTTCAGAGGACGTGTCCTGGCTGCGCCGCCTGCTGAGCGCTGCCATCGTGAAGCGGTGGACATGAGGGAGACTGGCGCCATCGACCGAGGGTCCGGGAGCGGGGCAAAGTCATGAGGCTGCATGGAAAGTGTGGGCCAGGGTTGAAGGTGGTTCGGGACAGGACAAGGTGGCGCCTTGTGAGCCCAGACCCAATTGGCACACTGCGCTCGTTGGGAACAGCCCAAAGCGGAGTTCGGGTGTGTTCAGACCCGGGCTGAGGAAAACTCTGGGCGCGCTGCCTTAGCCAGGCGAGGCCGGCTAAGGCTTGTACGCAAGTTTGTAGAGGGTCTGGGTGGGCCTCCACCTTCTTTTCCACCCCTCCCGTGTTGTACTGCAGAGGTGTGGGATTGGTAGCGTCGGGCCCGCCGGGTAACTCCCGATCGCTAGTCTGCCGGTGCCGTGTGCTCCCCCCCTTGCCCACAAATATCAACTCTGGTTTCCCCCACTTTTGTGAGCAGCCCAGCGCCCTTCAGGTCTCAAAATAAACGTTGCCGCCGCATCGAGGAAAAACAACTACAGTTCTGCACATAGTCGGGCCACATAATTGCCTGTGTCACTGGCGGGCGCAGTAACTCTTGAGTGGTGTGGTGCCTCGACTGTGTTGCCCTGGGATAGTCCCACATCATTTGCATCCATGGGTAAAACCGACCCTAAACAGGCAAAGCTCCTCTTTAAAAACAAGCGCCAAACTCGCACAACTGATGCAGTGTCTGAGCCGGACACTGCCCAGGGCGCTAAACACGCAATAGAACAACAGGTGGAAGACTTACGAACCATCCTGCTAGATGTGCGCTGAAGTATAAAAAAATCGACAACAAGATAGTCGCACTCACTTCTAGCCGGGAAACATAAAGAAACGGGTGGATAATCACGAAAGTCGCTTGGACACACTGGAGAATAGGTTATCAGACACTCACGACTCTCATGTTAAATCCAGAACACGAATACTTAACATGGAGAAAGTCCTGGTTGAAATTAAGGCTAAAAATGAGGATTTGGAGGCGTGCTCTAGGTGCAACAACCTTAGAATTGCTGGCCGCCTTCCATAATCCACAGCAAACCCGATAATGGAGCCATTTGTAGAAGCCTGCTGCGTGAACTATTCGGGCCAGCACTCTTGCAGGTCATGATTGTAGAGCGCGCTCACCGCTCACTGGGCCCTAGACCTCCACCTGGCACCCCACCATGCCCCATAATTGCACTCCTCTTAAATTATAGAGATAGAGACGCAATTCTCAGAGAGGCCAGAACCAACAGCCCTATAGCACATCAGGATAACACACTCTCATTGTTTCCAGACTACACCCCGCTGTTCAGGCTGCACGCAGTGAGTTCACGCCATCAAAACAAATTCTACGAAGCGCCTCCATCCCATACGCCATGTTATACCGGGTCAAGCTAAAAATCACGTATCATGGACAAACCCAATTCTTCACAAACGCTAAGTCAGCACTAAAATTCATTAAGCAGATGTCCTCCAGGAATTCGCCTCCTAGCTCTTCACTCTTCGCAGCAATCCGCTCCTGAACAGAAGTTGAGCGATAATGACTGAAAGAAAGTTCCTGCCTTTTCCTCGCAACAAATCGTTAAAAAAAATAATAACTTGAGTGTCTATAATTGTCATGTTTAGTCAATAATTGCGGATCTCGATACCCCTGTATACAGTAGGTATATTGGCCACACTAATATGTAATGCACTGTTCATGATGTTCGTTAGGCACTAGCCTCTTATTTGGCAGATTCTGTATCACATGCCAAAGTATGGCCACCCTGCCACATTGCAGGTAAAAGCCGACGTTCCAGGGCCCATAGGGAGATCTCCCATGTGCTTATGTTCCTGTTTTGTTAAAGGGGCATCTCAAGGTAGGGTGGGTGGTTATAAGTCAGGACCTAGTTGGGAGGTTGTTGTGGGAGGAGGGTGGGACAGGGTGTTCATAGCATATACAGACACAAGGTCATCAACTGCACTGCATCTGCACAGGTTATATAGCAACTTAGGTTTTGATATAGTCAGGGCAAACTCCAATCTATGCACAATGAAAAATCCAGTACGGACTTCCTCCTACTCTGTTATTAACGCTCCACAGTACGCACTCCCCATGCAGGAAAAGCATCATACAATTTTCATACTAAAACATGACTGAGACCAAATTCCTCACATGGAATGTGAAAGGGCTCAATGATTTCCGATAGGCACAGCTGATACATGCCTTTTTAAGCAGGCACCACATAGATGTATGTTTCCTTCAAGAGACTCACTTGAAGTAAGCTACTGACCCTAAACTGAAACATAGATACTGGGGGGAAATACACTCGACCCCATACTCCTACTACGCCAGAGGGTTCGCGATACTGATTAGACGCGGTCTCGACTGGACAACCACACACGCGCAGATTGACCCAGACGTGCGTTATATCAGTCTAACTGGCACCCTCATGACAACACAGGTCACAATAGTGGCTATCCAAATTTTGATGACCCACAATTCTTTCTCACTGTATGGGCTAAGATAATTGAAATTTTAGTTTTCACAATACACATATCCCCTAAAGAAAACTATAAAGGTGCTCTAGTTTATCGCCCGCCTGGTCCCTACAACAAATTTTCTAATATTTTGGTCGAACTACTAGCCCCACATATCAATTATAATAGTAAGTTCATATTAGTTGGAGATTTTAACGTACACAGTGAGAAACCAGACTGTAAGGAAGCACAATCCCTACTAGCAGATCTATCATCCTTAGGAATAATATTAAGGAATTGTGGACCTACGCATCAGGCAGGTCATACCTTAGACCTGATACTCTCCAACGTCCCGCTTGTCTCCTGCCCACCGGCAACTCAGGTGAGCTGGACTGGCCATTTTATTGTAGAATTCAGTACCCCCTTCCATGCACCTGCCCCCTCATGCCCCAGTTCACTACCCAGTGTCCGTAGACAGTGGCATAAAGTTACCAACTCCACCTTTGGTGAAAAATTTAATTCCCCGGTTCTCCTACCTCTGGATAATATTGAAACCGCTCTTAATAGATTTGAAGGAGAAACAAAGAGAGTTATAGATAAAATTGCCCCTTTGAATCATTTCAAATCTAGACCAGCTAAAAAGCAAGAAATGTGGTTTTCTGATCATCTAAGGACACTGAAATTAGGTGCAAGGAAACTAGAAAAAAGATGGAGAACGTCCCATCTTCAAGAGGATAAGAAAAAATACTGGGACGCATTATCCTTCTACCACAAAGCGATTCGCACAGCGCGAAAAACCCATATTGCGTCACAAATACAAGAGGCAGGGAACTCCCCTAGGGTTATTTTTCAAATTCTACAAACATTAGCTAAACCTACTGCATGCGATTCCCCTGAGATGGCCTCCCAACAGCTGTGTGATGAAATTTCTTGTTTTTTCACCAATAAAATTAATATTATTTATGATAAAATAGTGTGCACAAACCGGGCCACTCCCATAGACCTAGTATCCCCTCAGACACAAACAGAAGCTATATCGGATAAACACTCCTTGGATATCCTTCCCCCAATTTTACCACAAGAAACATTTATACTAATAAAGCAGATTAAGAGTCCAGATGACACCATCCCTGCCAGGATAATGCCTGCACTGGCAGAACAACTATGCCCAATGATTACTGAATTAGTGAATCTCTCACTTACTTCAGGCGTTGTCCCTAAGGAGTGGAAACGAGCTCTTGTCAGACCGATAAGAAAAAACACTGCCATTCCATGGTCTGATCTAACCAATTTAAGACCTATTTCTCTATTACCATTTCTGGGGAAACTTATAGAGAAACACGTGAACCGCCACCTATCCGGACATATTGAACTTGCTAATGCCCTGGACTACTCCCAGTCAGGGTTCCGCCCCAAATATAGTACAGAATCCACCCTCCTGTCTGTCACTGATGACCTTCACATGTACCAGGACAAGGGCTTCTCAGTCATACTGGTTCTATTAGATCTGTCAGCAGCGTTCGACACCGTGTCTCATTCCATCTTGACTGAACGGTTGTCGAACGCTGGCATTAAGAATAAAGCCCTTGACTGGTTGAAGAGTTTCCTAGCTGATCGCACCCAGAGAGTCACCATGGGTGCATATCGCTCAGCGGAAACAGAGATTTCTAAGGGGGTGCCACAGGGCTCTTGTTTGAGCCCCACCCTTTTTAATATCTATGTGGCACCCCTGGCAGGAGTATTGCGTAGGTACGGCTTCATCCCCGTATCATACGCAGATGATACGCAGCTCCTCTTCCCTTTTAAAACTCTTTCCGCTGAGGTTAGGAACTCTTTTTCTTCAGGCATGAAGGCAGTGGCAAAATGGATGTCTCTCAACTACCTCCAATGTAATGTCAACAAAACGGTGGTTATGTTGTTTGGGGAGGCAAAAATTCTATGGACTCCTGAATGGTGGCCGTCAGACCTAGGAGCAGTCCCTGAACCTAAACAGGTCGTGGAGAATCTGGTAATTCGGTTTGACCATGATCTGTCACTGAAGCAGCATACAAGCTACATCTCAGGGATATGCTTCTATACCATCAGTCTGCTTCGTAAAGTTTTCCCTTTACTACCTGACTCGGTTAAGAAAACCCTCGTCCAAGCACTGATCCTTAGTCGGATCGACTATTGTAATGGCTTGCTGCATTCTGCAAACGAAGGAGTGCTGGCTAAGCTACAAGTCATTCAGAACACGGCAGCTCGCCTTGTTCTGAATGCCCCCCCGAGAACTGTTTCCAAGCCCCTCCTTGAACAGCTGCATTGGCTCCCAATTCGACAAAGAGCCAAATTTAAAATATGCTGCTTGATCCATAAGTGTTTGAACGGACAGGGGCCCGTTTATCTCGAACAGAAATTTGTTCCCTACGTTCCATTACGTTCCCTCAGATCGAGTAAAGACCTCCTTCTGGTGGTCCCCCGCGCCAAGAAGTCCAGACATGGAGGTAAAGCCCTATCCATTACTGGTCCCAAGCTGTGGAACAAACTCCCTCTGTCACTGAGACAATGTAAAGAACATCTTACATTTCGAAAACTTCTAAAAACCATCCTGTTTAAAAATGATATCTAACTTCACCTCCATTCCATGCCCGCTGTTTACCGGTTCCAAAAGCGCAGAGATACTCCATGAGGAGTGGATTCAAGCGCTATATAAACCAGCAAATAAATAAATAAATGAATGGCAACAGGCGGTGACACAATCCTATGGGGTGAGGATTTTAATGCTACTTTAAACAACGACTGGTATAGGGTCGGCACCCCTCGCAATCCACATCTCAGGGCAACCCTGCAGACAAACAATATTATCCTTGAACACAGGTTTACTGATATCTGGTGTAGCAGACATCCCAACACCATAGAGGGCACTTGCATCACCTCATACCACAGTGCCTGGTCCAGACTGGACTACTGGCTTGTCACATGTGATGTCACGGCTTGTACAGTGGATGTGCTGCATCTATCATGCACGTTGCCTGACCATGCCCCGTTTGAACTGCGCTGGAGTATTCCACATACATCTCCACGTGCATTCAGCTGGCGACTCCCCCCACACACCCTGTACTCTGCCTCTACATTATGGGAGGCCTTCAAAGTGGTAATAAGAGGGGCCTGTATCTCTAAGCAGTCCGGTGTACTTAGCTCTATCCATTTTACTCTAACAACACTGGAGCAGGAAATCAAGTCAACTGCTCACAATCTGCGTACATTCTTTGCCACAACCCATCAATCGATCCTCAACTACCGGCCATTGCAGTGTTTCTGGATGCAACTAAAGCGTTTGACTATTTGGAGTGGCCCTTCTTGGGATTCAGCCTTAACTTTATTAAATTGATTAGCTTGCTATACACCAAACCTACCGCCAGGCTCAAAGCAAACGGTTTAATTTTGGAACCATTTCCTATTACCCGCGGCACTAGGCAGAGATGACCCCTATCACCGCTACTTTTCGCGGTAGCGATGGATTCCCTAGCTGCTAGAATTCGCCAACATCCATCCACTGCAGGCCTAGTTTTCACAGATAGAAACCTTACAATCTCAATGTATGCCAACGACATTACATTATACATTTGCAAACCAGTCGACAACGTAAATCAAATACTAAGAGAAGTCCTCTGCTATGGAGGAATGTCAGGCATAAAAATCAATTGGTCAGAGTCCTCTAATTTACCTGTAACAGACGCCCCACTACATTCTGAATTGGAATTTCCACTTAAATGGGCGGAAGGTGGCATTAAGTACCTTGGCTTGTGGCTAAGCATAGACCTACAAGACATATGGTGCATGAATTTTGGAAAACTATTGGATTGGCTGGTCGAAGTTCTGGGCTGCTCTGCCTTCGTCACTAGCCGGTAGGATTCCCATAGTCAAGATGTTAGTTCTCCCTAAATCTCCATACCTATTCATTAATATACCAATGCCCTTAACCCAGGCTTTTTTAAAATCTCTGCCGTCCACCGTGATTGCCCTGGTTTGGGCAAGTGGTCCGCCCCGAGTGATCTGGGAATTGTTGATACATCCACTATCGAGGGGAGGAATGTGAGCTCCTGATTTCAAACTTTATGCATTATGCTTGCAAGCACAATGTCTTCATTTTTGGGTACATCCCATCCCGTTTTAGACGCATGTGGCCACTGAGAAAAATGTAGCAGATCCAACCCCTCTACAAGCAGCTGTTTATCACCCCTATCGTAGAAGAGCTAACGAAATCAACACAATTGAAACCCTACGTTGGACTTGGGAGGGTCTGTGGAGGCATACTGAAACTCCACTGCTCTACGCACCCTCCACACCACTTTCGTTTCACCCACATTTCTCCTTCTTACATGACAAGGGCTCAATAACACATGCCCGATATATGGGCATCTCTACACCAGGGGACTAATATCCACAAGACACTTTTTTGGAGTCACCAACGGGTCAAGGAGACACGCAGGCTCCAATTTTGGATATACTCCTATATTATCAACTCCGTGCCACCTGCAACTAAATATACCCTACGTTTCCAATTTCCCCAGCTATCATGAAGCCACTAGAGCACTTATTAACCACACCGTCATCTCGAAAACTGATAACCAGGCAATATAATCTCACCCAAACAAATACCCCTTGGGTAGCCCCAAGAGCCCTTGTGCAGTGGAGAAATTAGTTGGAGGATCTGCCTACAGGCAAACAATGGGAGTTCTGTTGCTCACAGCTAAAACATTCATCCCCAAACTACAAGCTGAGGCTTATACATTTCAAATTTCTACTCAAGTCACACACCACCTACAGTTATACAAAGTGAAGCTACGCACAGATTCGCGTTGCTGAAATGTGGACGTGAAGCCGCCAATTTTCTACATATTCCACGGAATTGACCAGTTATATCTAGATTCTGGGAGGAAGTACATAACACCATGCAGGCCGTCGCTGGCACGCTCCCCATTGGTAGCATTGCTGGGATGTGTGGAGGAGGTCCTGCCTGAGAAACGTCACCTCACAGCTATGATGCTACTGCTCGCAAAGCGTAGACTAGCTATACATTGGGGAGCCCCCAGAAACCCCTGTGTTGCTGAGTGGATACACGATATAGCTTATTGTCAAGTGCAGCTGGCAGCATTCTTGGACCTCATGACAACCGGCATACCGCCTGAAAGATATTTGGGCGCACTTCACAGCCTGGCTCAGGGAGAGTGGCGTGTCCCTCTGCGACGACCCCGACCAGGGACAGCTGTAACCCCACCAAACACACCCCAGTAGCTACAATATTATCTACCTTTCAGCGCAAACCAACCTTCTACATAGGTTGGCCACTTTCCCTGAAACACGCGCCGTATCCGGAGGTCACCGTTCCACCTCCCCAGACTAAAACGCCCTACAACCTCTAAGCTCGCTTTGACCACAGTTATTGCTGTTATGTCTTAATCACCACAATCGTGTAGATTGTGTTAATGAATGTGGAGGTTCTTTTAAACATACAGAATGTACCAAAGCAATATAATTGACCTTTACAACGTATGGTTGCTTCAAATATCCCATGTAAGAGGTCTATTCTGCAATTTGCCATGCAATGTTTGTATACAGATCTGTTTTGTTTATCACTGTCTGAACAAACTTAAATAAAAAAATGTAAAAACTATGCTGTTCACTAGCACAGAGCTGTGAGTGTTCTGTACCGCAAACGTTCGACAATGACTATTTAAATTTCGATAATCTAATGCAATGCATATGAACCGTCTGGTTTGGATACCGGAAAAAGAGGAATATTCATCGGTGATACACAGGATTCAATTACACCTTGATATTCCAATTGAGTCAAAATGTCACAACCAGGAGCTTTAGCCTCCCGCCTGGTTGGATATTGCGGTTGTGGCTGCTGTACAGACTGGAATGGTATCTCGTGTGCTGGCGAATCTCTATCCCAGCCCACTTGATCACGGTACACTGCTGGAGCAGTGGCCAAAGCCCACTCCGATGCGTATGCCTGTTTAGCCTCCTCAGGGACATATGGTGAAAAACTCAGAAATATTACGTCTTCCCCTCTAGAAGCGGCTAAAACAAATGGTAGAGGCCAATCGGCCTCCTCCAACAAAATGTCATATGAAGAAGTGAGTATTTCCCCAAAAAGTCTGTAATTGTACGCTGTATATCACCCTCAATTTGGAGGACTATTTCATAGAGTTTATCCTGGAGAGCAACTCGAGTATCTGCTGTTTCTCCTGTAATAAATATATCAGTTGCTCTTGCCTCCAGACAGGGACGCAGTGCCTCCTGCACTATGTTAACTTCCGCTGTCGAGCAGAGTCACTGCCCATTGCCAGTCTAGGAGTAGCGTCCACACCGTCTGAGGCATATTTCGCTGTTAAAGCGGCAACTTTCTTCTTTTGATACTGGGGTCCAAAACGAGGCAGTTCCTCTTGTTTGGCCTTCACGTCAAACTGGCAAGGTTGAAACTGGCGAGGTTGATCCCGTCCCTGTTGTGTGGTCGCACTTTTGCCGCGATCCTGGTGCTCCCCTTCACAGACTCGAGTCCGATGAGTCCTGTAAAGAACGAGGAGAGCGCTGATCTGCAACTTGAAATCGATCAGACCTAATTACGCAAATCATACGTTTATTTATTTTTATTTTTATTTAAGGAGTTTTATATAGTGCTAGCCAGACCCGAGGATATCGGAGCGCTTTACAACAGTTATAGTACAGGAACAGTAAGTTCGCTCAGAAGATTCAGGTGTTGGTGAACTAGCACGCAAACCCTGCTTCTGTTGTTACTGCCCCTGTTATTTGTTTTTCCACTTTGTTTTAGGAAAGAATGGTTGCCCATCCATCTCAGTTTGGGCTTTTTGTTCAGTTTGAGTTTGAGGTTGAGTATAAGGCTTAATTCCCAGACTATCGCACCCTAAGGTTTTATAAGCTTTAGCATTAATCTTTGGCAATTTGTGCTGTTTGCATCAGCAACAGCCTCCGAGCGTTGCTCCAGTTGCAAGCTCACTGCATCTCCCTTTACATTAGCAAGGATCATATCGCAAACAATATCGAACACTCCCACCAGTCTCATCTCCAACTCCAGGGCCGTCTTGGCCCCATGTTCATCCTGGACACGTTTTATCATGGAAGGGAGAACAATCATTGCGGGGGTACCAAAACACATTGAATATACCGCTGCAAACCCTCTACCCCAAGTGTTACAATCAGCTAACTCCGGAACAAGACCTTTAGGTAAACTCATGGTCAGGATCCTGTGTTTCTCCACAGGTGTGGTATTCGGAAAAACAGCTTCGAGCTGTCCAGGTTTTTCAGCAAGCCAATAAGGAAGTTCGTCCTTATTTTGCAGACGCTTGCCCATCACTGAATTAATCATGACAGGACTGATAACTACACCACCGTGTCCCGGTGGTTGTGCAGCAACTCCAGGTTTTCCTACCTGCATGTTGTGCAACATGAACTGTATAACAGCTGTATGTACATGTATTAATGAAGTATGTAATACGTGTAGCTCTGCAAATGGAACATTAATAAAATTTGGATGCGGGGTATACCCGCCAAAAACGAGCCATGTGGCCCCATCAATTGACAAGGGACCTAAATGGACCGCTGTTACCGGGTGTGGAAGAGCACCATTAAATAAAATGGTATGTCGCCTAGTCGTTAACGGAACTTCCAAGAGATCTATAAGGTTGATAATTCTGCAGAAGCAAAGTGGCAGTATATTCGTGAAACAAATTATAATTTCCATCTACCGCTGGAAATAGCAAGAATAGCATACCTCGAAGCGGTGAGCTTTATCCGCTTCAACAACAAAAATAAGAGCAGCACCAGCATTAGGAACTGCTGAGTTAAATAAACTGTGACTGCAGCACGGCTAGCAGCCGTTAGGGCAACCACCATATTTAAAAAATAATATAACAACCTACTATCAGCAACACTTGGCTTGAGAAAGAGAAAGTCCTTTTAAAATTCAAGCATGAAAAACCTAAAATATTTCAACAATAGGAGGCTACACCGTCCTCTGCCTCCGGAAACAGAAGTGAGGGGATTGTGGACAAGCACAAGCACTATGCAGGAGTCTCGCAGATAAGTACCAGACCAAACATTGGTGGCGCCATGTTGCGGGGATTGCGCACACACACACAGAACTATGTGCAGGAAAACAGGACCTCTGTGTGTAGGGGCTAAGCCTTCCTACTGCCTCAGTACACAAAATCCCAGAACTGGCTAGCTAAAGTGTCTCATTCGTTCTCCTACATAATCACAAAGCTACAAATGATTAGACCACCCAGAACACAACACTCCCGACTCTCTTTGGAATCACGGTAGCAAGACGTACTCTTTCGCTCACTTACTTGTACTTGTCCACAATAGGAATAGACAGAGTCACTGTTATAGTTCAAAATGTTTGATTTCAATATAGTGCTCTATAATGCAGTATACAAATGTAAATGTAAATGTGGGTGTACTTGTAAAGCGCACTGCGACTCCATGGAGTATCCTGGCGCTGAAGACCGCTGGGGAACCCGTCCTGGTTTTCCCTGTGAGATGGTCCCTTTCTGGGTATCTCCAAGGTGAAACCAGGCATCCCCGGCGTCTGTGAGGGGCCGTTGTAGAGATGAGGCAAGCTTAATGCCCAGAGTTGCCGAGTGTGTTCCCTGGTTAGAGTAGGCACCGAGGCGAGAATTATCGAGTCCGCTTTGACCCTGGTCCGCGACCCTGCCGCGTCGGGAATTGAACCCTGATCCCGGGCCATTCTCTGCTTACGGGTCTGCCGCCTCTAACCAGTGAGCCACACCACTCCACTACACACTCCACTCCACAAGCCACTACCAGCAGCAAAACCCATAACCCTAAAACAGTTAGCATTGTAGTGTTGTATGGCGTTTTAGATTCCGAATAAATTTTCCCTGATTCATGCCCTTATATCGGTACAATCCATGTAGCCCTTATTTAGGCATAGAAATCAAGCCCTTATTTAGGCATAGCCCATGCCACCCAAATACAGGCATGGCTACTTCCATCCGTTCCTATTAGAAAGAAGGGTGTCCCCCGGAGACAATGTAGGCAGGGAAACAGGGGGAAGTAAACCATCAAGTAGAAGCAAAAAGTACCTGCCACAATTATTTGAACCAGGTCCTATGTGAGGATCCTTAATATTTGAATAGAGGCAAAGGAGCTTCCCATAAGGGAGACAAGAATGAACTCTACAGATTTATTCAAAAACTTTTTATTATTTTCATCATTAAAAAATTCAATTCATGTAGTGATATTGGTATACACCAAGATGTAGTCATCAAATAACCATTTTTAAGACCATAAGAATAACATATTAAAAAAACAAAAACAAAAAGCAGTCCCGCACACACTGTTCAAGATTCCCACTCATTCCAGCACACATTCTAGATTATATCATACATCAAATCACAAGCATACACATCATTGGATAAGTACAAAAGCGCCACAGAATAGCAAAATGACAAGAATGACCAAAGTCATTAGGGGAGTAGGTAACAGCAAGGAAGAAATGGGATTGAGAATGGAAAAACAATCCTGCTGTTCAACTCAAACAACGCCAACGCGCGTTTCGGTGTGACGCCCCAGCCGGGGCTACACCTTCATCAGGGCAGAGATGTACACAGGGTGAGGGACAGGAGTTCTGCAAATACAAAAACACAAATATCTATATACATATATACACACACACCACAATAGAACAAATTTTAGAAAACATATATGTAAAAATAATTTTAATTGATTGATAGTCCATAGTTAAGGATTCATCATTTGGGAAATTCATATTGCTAAAGTCTCCTATGGGTGCTCCTAACCCATGATCCTGCTGATAAGGATCAAATAAAGAATAACAATATAAAACTGAGACCTGGTATAGGCTAAGAAATATTTACAGCATAACATAGAGACAATTCATCCTATATACAGCAAGTGGCAAGAAAAGAGAAAGAAGAATAGAGGCTAAGAAAGCTGGGACTCATTCGTTCGCTCACCGCACAAGACACATAGAGTGATGTGTCTGACAAACATGTACCCGGGGCAAACAGAGCAAGCAATGAACAGATATTTAAGTAGGGGCTGCCTGATTTATCCCAAGGTAAACATAAGGGTTCATACATAACAAGGTTCAGTAAGAGGCACATAGATCTTAACAGTGCACATTATAGCCCAGAAAACATATGGGGATTAAACAGGCGAAAATGTCCCTACCCGTTACGGTGCAACAATGAGATAACTTCTCCAGAAGGGAGAGAACGACAGATGAGCTCAGGTTCCTTGAAACAGGCGAGTACCTTATAATGTTCAATCGCCGGAAGAAACAACAGGGTTCTAAGGGGGTCCAAGAAAATATAGAAAATACGTAAATAAGGACCAATGCATAAGGAATGGGAAAGTTAAATTAATACAGCAGGTTCCAAGATAATATAACGATCAGTGTAAATATCTCCAGTCATGGGCTCTGCATAGGGCATCTTAACCCCTTCGATGCTGATGACGGAGCGGTTCCGTCATCAGCATCGGTTGGGCTGTGCTGATGACGGAACCGTTCCGTCATCAGTACAGCCCTGGGGGGGAGCGCTGGCGCTCCCACCCCTGTGCAGCGATCTTTGTTTTTTTTTGCAGGGGTGGCGGCGGAAGACTTTCCGCTGCCACCCCCTGGCCCCCCCACGCTTCCTGGTGACGTCAGCGCGCACAGCGCGCGCCAACGTCATCAGGAAGCGCTGGACCGCTGGAAGCCATTTCTTTCCAGCGCGTCCAGCACAGAGGTGGGTGTTCGGTGCTCCGGTGGTGCGGGGGGCCGGTTTTCGGTGCCTTGAGGCATCGGGGGGGAGGAAACTGTGTTTCCTCTCCCCTGATGTCCCAATGCAGGGCATTCCTGGTGCACGATCGCGCACAGCGTCGCGATCGTGCACCAGGAATGCCCCACTAGACACCAGGGATTGCGTTTGTGTGGTTTGTTGTGTGCTGGAAGCGACCCCTTGGGCAAGGGTCGCTTCCGTTTTGGGGGCAAATAATTTTTCAGACTTTTCTGCCCCCCCTGGGGCAGATCGGCCGTTTTTTCGGCCGATCTGCACCCAGGGGGAGCAGAAAAGCCCACTAGACACCAGGGATTGCGTTTGTGTGGTTTGTTGTGTGCTGGAAGCGACCCCTTGGGCAAGGGTCGCTTCCATTTTGGGGGCAAATAATTTTTCAGACTTTTCTGCCCCCCCCTGGGGCAGATCGGCCGTTTTTTCGGCCGATCTGCACCCAGGGGGAGCAGAAAAGCCCACTAGACACCAGGGATTGCGTTTGTGTGGTTTGTTGTGTGCTGGAAGCGACCCCTTGGGCAAGGGTCGCTTCCATTTTGGGGGCAAATAATTTTTCAGACTTTTCTGCCCCCCCCCGGGGCAGATCGGCCGTTTTTTCGGCCGATCTGCACCCAGGGGGAGCAGAAAAGTCCACTAGACACCAGGGATTGTTTTTTATTTTTAAAGGAAGCGACCCCTTGGGCAAGGGTCGCTTCCTTAGGGGGATAAAATATTTTTCAGACTTTTCTGCCCCCCCTGGGGCAGATCGGCCGTTTTTCGGCCGATCTGCACCCAGGGGGAGCAGAAAAGCCCACTAGTCACCAGGGATTTGTTTGGATTTGAAAAGGAAGTGACCCCTTGGGGAAGGGTCGCTTCCTAGTGGCCCTAATTTCTTTATAGACTTTTCTGGGGGCAGATTGGCTGTTTTGTTTTACCGTTTCTGGACCGAGGGGGGGGGAATAGAAAAGCCCACTAGACTCCAGGGTTATTTTTTTATAGGGAGCGACCCCTTGGCCAAGGGTTGCTTCCTTTGGCCCATTTGTTTTCAGTATGTTCTGCCGTGTCTTTATTTGGCCTCTCTGCCCTCCGTAGGGTTGCTTCCAGGGGGCCCACGTTTATAATGATTTATAATCTTCCCCCCTTGGGGACAGACACCCCATTTGTGACATACCCTGTGACATAGCCTGTTGTAATGTGTGTTGTTTTTGTTTATTCTAATGTGTATTGTTTTTTTTTCTCTTTAGATTGTTGCAGTGTGCGGTTCTGTTACTGGTGGTTCTGTTGTTCTGCTGTTTCTGTAGTTGCATGTGTTTGGTAAGATTTTCTGGGATCTTTTATCCTGGAAAAGAAATTCCAGTGGATGAGTCTTTGCTGTTGTTCAAGGGCCGCTTGGTATTTCGGCAATACATTCCTAGTAAGAGGGCACGCTATGGAATCAAACTGTATATGCTGTGTGACAGTGAGACTGGATATGTCTCTAATTTCAGGGTGTACACTGGTAAGGAATCCAGGATTAACCCCCCTGGTTGTCCGTCGACTTTTGGAGTGACTGAGAAAATTGTGTGGGAACTTGGTTGTGGATTGTTTAACAAAGGCCATCATTTGTATGTCGATAACTTCTACACTGGTGTGCGGTTGTTCAGGGAATTGGCCAAAGTGGACACTGTTGCTTGTGGCACAATCCGCTCAAACCGTAAAGGTTTCCCAAAAGAACTTGTTTGTCGAAAGCTTGCTCGGGAACAGTGCAGTGCATTGCGTTGTGAGGAGCTTCTAGCTGTGAAGTTTTCAGACTGGAGAGATGTCTACATGTTGACTTCCATACATGATGAAAGCACTGAACCGGTGACTGTTTGGGGTCAGGTTGCAGAAGTGCGCAAACCTGTGTGCATTTTAGACTATAATAGGCACATGGGTGGTGTTGACAGAGTTGATCAGAGGTTGGAACCGTATGCTGCTCTTCGTAAGGCTTACATTTGGTACAAGAAGTTGGCTATCCATCTTTTCCACTTGGCAACCTTTAATGCTTTCATTGTGTTCCAGAAATCTTGTCCCCAGTCAAAGATGACTTTTGTAAAGTTTCAGGAGTCTGTAATAGGCAGCCTTGTTTTAGTGGAACAGGCAAGTGTTCCTAGAGTTGGAGTGGTGGAGGATGTTGCCAGATTGAAAGATCGCCACTTTTCTGATACAATTCCTCCTACAACCTCAAAAGACGTTCCCAGTCGGAGATGTAGAGTCTGTTGGCGAAGAGGTTTGCGGAAGGAGGTTCGCATGTACTGCCCCGACTGCCCTTCAAACCCCGGGCTGTGTGTACCTGCTTGTTTTAGATTGTACCACACGCAAAAGAATTTTTGGGAGTATCAATGAGTGGTAAAGTGAACTGGTTGGTCTTTATTCTGTAAAACTTATTGTTCAGTTTCAAAGTTTGTATTTGTGTAGTCTTTTTAGATTTAGTTGTCGAGTTAGTAGATTTGTATCAATTTGCAATTTGTTTTTGTTTTTCTTTTATTTAAAAAAAAACCTAAAGTATGATGTTGGTTTGCGTGTAGTGTCCATTGTCTGACTGTGTGCATGGTTTGGCGCTTTGCTGCCGGTGTCTGTGGACTGGTGCTTGTCTGGCGGTGTCTGCGGACTGGTGCTTGACTGGCGGTGTCCGTGGTCTGGTGTTTGGTTGGCGGTGTGCGTGCTCTTGCGCTTGCCTGGTGTTGTGTTTGGATTTGTCTTTGACTGGTGGTGTTCGTGGAGTGGTGCTTGGCTGGCGGTGTGTGTGGAGTTGTGCTTGGCTGGTGGTGTGTGTTGAGTGGCGCTTGGCTGGTCGTGTGTGTGGAGTGGCGCTTGGCTGGTGGTGTGCGTGGAGTGGTACTTGGCTGTCTGTGCACGGAGTGTTGCTTGGCTGGTGTTGTGTTTGTGGAGTGGCGCTTGGCTGGTGGTGTGTGTGGAGGGGCGCTTGGCTGGTGGTGTGCATGGAGTGGTACTTGGCTGTCTGTGCACGGAGTGGTGCTTGGCTGGCGGTGTGTGTGGAGTGGTGCTTGGCTGGCGGTGTGTGTGGAGTGGTGCTTGGCTGGGGGTGTGTGTGGAGTGGTGCTTGGCTGGTGTTGTGTTTGTGGAGTGGCGCTTGGCTGGTGGTGTGCGTGGAGTGATGCTTGGCTGGTGGTGTGTGTGGAGTGGTACTTGGCTGTCGGTGTGCACTGAGTGGTGTTTGGCGGGCGGTGTGCATGGTCTGGTGCTTGGATGGTGGTGTGGGTGGACTGGCGCTCGGCAGGCGGTGTGTGAGTAGTTATTTTCTGTTGGTCACTACACACACTGCTAGTTGAGTGACACTCCACACAGTCCATCATTTTGTGTAGTTGCAGTGTCAGAAATGTGGGCGTGTGAAAGTGATGGGCCCTTGAATGGCGCTGTTTGCTGGTGTGAGTGTTGAAATGTGATGGGTCCGCGGCTGGCGGTGTGAATGTTTTGTATGTGTCACGCGTACGAAAGGTGTATGAATGGCCTGTAAAGAGGTTGGTGCCTTGACGTGGCTTTACAGCTCACGAGCTGTGAGTCAGTGGTTCAGTTTATCATACTTTCAATTATACGCAGTGTATTTCATTTTTGATGAAATTACTTGCGTATCCAATTGTATGTACTGAATCATCACTCACCCTCGTGCCAAATCCAACCAGTATGTGTGTGTGCTTGCGGATTAGATGGGTGTGCAGTAATAATTGTTTTTTTTCTCTTTCTGCAGTAGGGTGTACCTTGTCCCTTATTGTGATTGTTGTTATGTGTTGCTTTTCCATTCGGATGGTGTCAATGGTCTGGTTTGTATCAGGTATGAAAGGTGCGTGAATGGCCTGTAAAACGGTTGGTGCCTTGTCGTGGCTTTACAGCTCACGAGTTGCGAGTCACTGGTTCGGTTTTTATGCATTTATTTATTGACAGAGCATTTCATTTTTTTGAAATATCTTGTTAATAAAATTTTATGTACTGAACCATCACTCGCCCTCGTGCCAAATCCAACCTGTATGTGTGTGTCTTTGAGGAATAGATAGCCGTGCTTGAATGTTTGACTTTTGAGTAACTCTGTTAAGGTGTGGTATCCTTTTACTCGGGAGAACAAGGGGAACGCAGGGTGGTAGGACTTTTTTGCCGGCACGGCGATCCCACACCAAAAAGTTTGGAAAAGTGCTATTTTTACCTATTTTTAGGGCTCGGGCCTCCGCCTCCACGAAGTGGGGAGGCGGAGCTTCCCGAGATCTTATGCGTTCAAAAGAAGAAGGAATTCAGAAAGGGCTCTTGCCAGGCACATTCCTTAGATTTTTATGGCATCTGCCTAGTGATTCGTCTTCGCTGTTCTGTTTTTTTTGTAGCGTTGACCTGATAGGCTATAAGTAATTTACGCGTGGCCGATGTGGCATATTGTGTGCGCGAACGAGCACGGCCGAGTGATTAATCTTAATTAGGAGCTGTCAGAGTGGCAGTGTAATGCAATCCAGATGGTGCCGCGTTTAACATTTAAGTTCCCGTGTATGTTCGTTTCCCAGAGCCGCTCCTGACAGACACTGGACTGCGCGCGCCCTCACTACATTAGCATAAAAAAGCACAAGTGTTCCTTCAACAGCAGAACACACTAAGCAATCCAGCACATAGAAGAGAACGGATGTAAACATACAATTCAGGTCAGATTTATTCGCATGGAGTGATGTTTTCAGTATGACATACATGCAGTGCATAGAAGACCCTAAGATGCTGCAAAGACTAATCAATCGGGTGCCGTAGACCAGTGTTACATTTTCTCAAAGTCACATTTTAAAATCGATTTTCTAAGTTACATTGCAAGCCTGAATAGCAATATAAACGCCTTCAAGAGAGCACATAGATCATAAGGCATGCCCCGCGCTTTAAATCACACTTGATGGCACCAAGTGCCTCAACTACTTGGTCATCTGTCAATTGGAGATTCCATGGACAACTTTATGATCATATGCAGTATTACAGAAACCAATTTTACAGCCAAGATAATCGCTCTAATATTTTGTTTTGAATGCAACAGTGGAAACCAGGTAGAAAAGGATTCGATGTGTGAGACGAGAATAGTAGGACCTTGCAGGAAACTGTCACATGTAAGCTGGCAATGGGGAAAAGTTTGCGCATTTCAAACTCCCACAGTACTGGTTTGAAAACAAAACAAAAACAACAACAAAAAAGAGCCAGAAGGGAAAAAAATTATAGATTTCTGACCAAAGGTGAAACAAGCAATATCCGATACCATCTAGTGCATAGTGGCGGTGCAGAGTGCAGAGTGGTGGTGCAGAGTGGTGGTGCAGAGTGGTGGTGCAGAGTGGTGGTGCAGAGTGGCGGTGCAGAGTGGCGGTGCAGAGTGGCGGTGCAGAGTGGCGGTGCAGAGTGGCAGTGCGGTGGTGCAGAGTGGCAGTGCAGAGTGGCAGTGAGGCGGTGCAGAGTGGCGGTGCAGAGTGGCGGTGCAGAATGGCGGTGCAGAATGGCGGTGCAGAGTGGCGGTGCAGTGCAGAGTGGCGGTGCAGTGGTGCAGAGTAGCAGTGCAGAGTGCAGAGTGGCGGTGCAGAGTGGCGGTGCAGAGTGGCGGTGCAGAGTGGCGGTGCAGAGTGGCGGTGCAGAGTGGCGGTGCAGAGTGGGGGTGCAGAGCGGCGGTGCAGAGCGGCAGTGCAGAGTGGCGGTGCAGAGTGGTGGTGCAGAGTGCAGAGTGGCGGTGCAGAGTGGCGGTGCAGAGTGGCGGTGCAGTGCAGAGTGGTGGTGCAGAGTGGTGGTGCAGAGTGGTGGTGCAGAGTGGCGGTGCAGAGTGGCGGTGCATAGTGGCGGTGCAGAGTGCAGAGTGGTGGTGCAGAGTGGCGGTGCAGAGTGCAGAGTGGTGGTGCAGAGTGGTGGTGCAGAGTGGTGGTGCAGAGTGGTGGTGCAGAGTGGCGGTGCAGAGTGGCGGTGCAGAGTGGCGGGGCAGTGGTGCAGAGTGGCGGTGCAGAGTGGCGGTGCATAGTGGCGGTGCAGAGTGCAGAGTGGCGGTGCAGAGTGGCGGCGCAGCGTGGCGGCACAGAGTGGCGGTGCAGAGTGGCGGTGCAGAGTGGCGGTGCAGAGTGGTGGTGCAGAGTGCAGAGTGGCGGTGCAGAGTGGCGGTGCAGAGTGGCGGCGCAGAGTGGCGGTGCAGAGTGGCGGTGCAGAGTGGCGGTGCAGTGGTGCAGAGTGGCGGTGCAGTGGTGCAGAGTGGCGGTGCAGAGTGGCGGTGCAGAGTGGCGGTGCAGAGTGGCGGTGCAGAGTGGCGGTGCAGAGTGGCAGTGCAGAGTGGCGGTGCAGAGTGGCGGTGCAGAGTGCAGAGTTGCGGTGCATAGTTGCGGTGCATAGTTGCGGTGCAGAGTGGCGGTGCAGAGTGGCGGTGCAGAGTGGCGGTGCAGAGTGGCAGTGCAGAGTGGCAGTGCGGTGGTGCAGAGTGGCAGTGCAGAGTGGCAGTGCGGTGGTGCAGAGTGGCAGTGCAGAGTGGCAGTGCGGTGGTGCAGAGTGGCAGTGCAGAGTGGCAGTGAGGTGGTGCAGAGTGGCGGTGCAGGGTGGCGGTGCAGAGTGCAGAGTGGCGGTGCATAGTGGCGGTGCAGAGTGCAGAGTGGCGGTGCAGAGTGGCGGTGCAGAGTGGCGGTGCAGAGTGGCAGTGCGGTGGTGCAGAGTGGCAGTGCAGAGTGGCGGTGCGGTGGTGCAGAGTGGCGGTGCAGAGTGCAGAGTGGTGGTGCAGAGTGGTGGTGCAGAGTGGTGGTGCAGAGTGGTGGTGCAGAGTGGCGGTGCAGAGTGGCGGTGCAGTGGTGCAGAGTGGCGGTGCAGAGTGGCGGTGCAGAGTGGCGGTGCAGAGTGCAGAGTGGCGGTGCAGAGTGGCGGTGCAGAGTGGCGGTGCAGAGTGGCGGCGCAGAGTGGCGGTGCAGAGTGGCGGTGCAGAGTGGCGGTGCAGAGTGGCGGCGCAGAGTGGCGGCGCAGAGTGGCGGCGCAGAGTGGCGGCGCAGAGTGGCGTGCAGGGTGGCGGCGTAGAGTGGCGGTGCAGAGTGGCGGTGCAGAGTGGCGGTGCAGAGTGGCGGTGCAGAGTGCAGAGTGGTGGTGCAGAGTGGCAGTGCAGAGTGGCAGCGCAGAGTGCAAAGTGGCGGTGCAGAGTGGCGGTGCAGAGTGGCGGTGCAGAGTGCAGAGTGGCAGTGCAGAGTGCAGAGTGGCGGTGCAGAGGTGCAGAATGGCGGTGCAGAGTGGCGGTGCAGAGTGGTGGTGCAGAGTGCAGAGTGGCGGTGTGGCGGTGCAGAGTGGCGGTGCAGAGTGACGGTGCAGAGTGGCGGTGCAGAGTGGCGGTGCAGAGTGGCGGTGCAGAGTGCAGAGTGGCGGTGCAGAGTGGCGGTGCAGAGTGGCAGTGCAGAGTGCAGAGTGGCAGTGCAGAGTGCAGAGTGGCGGTGCAGAGTGGCGGTGCAGAGTGGCGGTGCAGTGCAGAGTGGCGGTGCAGAGTGGCGGTGAGAGTGGCGGTGCAGAGTGGCGGTACAGAGTGGCGGTGCAGAGTGCAGAGTGGCGGTGCATAGTTGCGGTGCAGAGTGCAGAGTGGCGGTGCAGAGTGGCGGTGCAGAGTGGCGGTGCAGAGTGGCAGTGCAGAGTGGCAGTGCGGCGGTGCAGAGTGGCAGTGCAGAGTGGCAGTGCGGTGGTGCAGAGTGGCAGTGCAGAGTGGCAGTTAGGTGGTGCAGAGTGGCGTTGCAGGGTGGCGGTGCAGAATGCAGAGTGGCGGTGCATAGTGGCAGTGCAGAGGGGCGGTGCAGAGTGGCGGTGCAGAGTGGCGGTGCAGAGTGGCAGTGCAGAGTGGCAGTGCGGTGGTGCAGAGTGGTGCAGAGTGGCGGTGCAGAGTGGCGGTGCATAGTGGCGGTGCAGAGTGCAGAGTGGCGGTGCAGAGTGGCAGCGCAGCGTGGCGGCGCACCGTGGCGGCGCAGAGTGGCGGTGCAGAGTGGCGGTGCAGAGTGGTGGTGCAGAGTGCAGAGTGGCGGTGCAGAGTGGCGGTGCAGAGTGGCGGTGCAGAGTGGCGGTGCAGAGTGGCGGTGCAGAGTGGCGGTGCAGAGTGGCGGTGCAGTGGTGCAGAGTGGCGGTGCAGTGGTGCAGAGTGGCGGTGCAGAGTGGCGGTGCAGAGTGGCGGTGCAGAGTGGCGGTGCAGAGTAGAGGTGCAGAGTGCAGAGTGGCGGTGCAGAGTGGCGGTGCAGAGTGGCGGTGCAGAGTGGCAGTGCGGTGGTGCAGAGTGGCAGTGCAGAGTGGCAGTGCGGTGGTGCAGAGTGGCAGTGCAGAGTGGCAGTGAGGTGGTGCAGAGTGGCGGTGCAGGGTGGCGGTGCAGAGTGCAGAGTGGCGGTGCATAGTGGCGGTGCAGAGTGCAGAGTGGCGGTGCAGAGTGGCGGTGCAGAGCGGTGGTGCAGAGTGTCAGTGCGGTGGTGCAGAGTGGCAGTGCAGAGTGGCGGTGCGGTGGTGCAGAGTGGCGGTGCAGAGTGGCGGTGCAGAGTGCAGAGTGGTGGTGCAGAGTGGTGGTGCAGAGTGGTGGTGCAGAGTGGTGGTGCAGAGTGGCGGTGCAGAGTGGCGGTGCAGTGGTGCAGAGTGGTGGTGCAGAGTGGCGGTGCAGAGTGGCGGTGCAGAGTGCAGAGTGGCGGTGCAGAGTGGCGGTGCAGAGTGGCGGTGCAGAGTGGCGGTGCAGAGTGGCGGTGCAGAGTGGCGGTGCAGAGTGGCGGCGCAGAGTGGCGGCGCAGAGTGGCGGCGCAGAGTGGCGGCGCAGAGTGGCGTGCAGGGTGGCGGCGCAGAGTGGCGGCGCAGAGTGGCGGCGCAGAGTGGCGGTGCAGAGTGGCGGTGCAGAGTGGCGGTGCAGAGTGCAGAGTGGCAGTGCAGAGTGCAGAGTGGCGGTGCAGAGGTGCAGAATGGCGGTGCAGAGTGGCGGTGCAGAGTGGCGGTGCAGAGTGCAGAGTGGCGGTGTGGCGGTGCAGAGTGGCGGTGCAGAGTGGCGGTGCAGAGTGGCGGTGCAGAGTGGCGGTGCAGAGTGGCGGTGCAGAGTGGCGGTGCAGAGTGCAGAGTGGCGGTGCAGAGTGGCGGTGCAGAGTGGCAGTGCAGAGTGCAGAGTGGCAGTGCAGAGTGCAGAGTGGCGGTGCAGAGTGGCGGTGCAGAGTGGCGGTGCAGTGCAGAGTGGCGGTGCAGTGGTGCAGAGTGGCGGTGCAGAGTGGCGGTGCAGAGTGGCGGTGCAGAGTGGCGGTGCAGAGTGGCGGTACAGAGTGGCGGTGCAGAGTGCAGAGTGGCGGTGCATAGTTGCGGTGCAGAGTGCAGAGTGGCGGTGCAGAGTGGCGGTGCAGAGTGGCGGTGCAGAGTGGCGGTGCAGAGTGGCAGTGCTGAGTGGCAGTGCGGCGGTGCAGAGTGGCAGTGCAGAGTGGCAGTGCGGTGGTGCAGAGTGGCAGTGCAGAGTGGCAGTTAGGTGGTGCAGAGTGGCGGTGCAGGGTGGCGGTGCAGAGTGCAGAGTGGCGGTGCATAGTGGCAGTGCAGAGGGGCGGTGCAGAGTGGCGGTGCAGAGTGGCGGTGCAGAGTGGCAGTGCGGTGGTGCAGAGTGGCAGTGCAGAGTGGCAGTGCGGTGGTGCAGAGTGGCGGTGCAGGGTGGCGGTGCAGAGTGCAGAGTGGCGGTGCATAGTGGCGGTGCAGAGTGCAGAGTGGCGGTGCATAGTGGCGGTGCAGAGTGCAGAGTGGCGGTGCAGAGTGGCGGTGCAGAGTGGCGGTGCAGAGTGGCGGTGCAGAGTGGCGGTGCAGAGTGCAGAGTGGTGGTGCAGAGTGGCGGTGCAGAGTGGCGGTGCAGAGTGGCGGTGCAGTGGTGCAGAGTGGCGGTGCAGAGTGGCGGTGCATAGTGGCGGTGCAGAGTGCAGAGTGGCGGTGCAGAGTGGCGGTGCAGAGTGGCGGCGCAGCGTGGCGGCGCAGAGTGGCGACGCAGAGTGGCGGTGCAGAGTGGCGGTGCAGAGTGGCGGTGCAGAGTGCAGAGTGGCGGTGCAGAGTGGCGGTGCAGAGTGGCGGTGCAGAGTGGCGGTGCAGAGTGGCGGTGCAGTGGTGCAGAGTGGCGGTCCAGTGGTGCAGAGTGGCGGTGCAGAGTGGCGGTGCAGAGTGCAGAGTGGCGGTGCATAGTTGCGGTGCAGAGTGGCGGTGCAGAGTGGCGGTGCAGAGTGGCGGTGCAGAGTGGTGGTGCAGAGTGGCGGTGCAGAGTGGCAGTGTGGTGGTGCAGAGTGGCAGTGCAGAGTGGCAGTGCGGTGGTGCAGAGTGGCAGTGCAGAGTGGCAGTGCGGTGGTGCAGAGTGGCAGTGCAGAGTGGCAGTGCGGTGGTGCAGAGTGGCAGTGCAGAGTGGCAGTGAGGTGGTGCAGAGTGGCGGTGCAGGGTGGCGGTGCAGAGTGCAGAGTGGCGGTGCATAGTGGAGGTGCAGAGTGCAGAGTGGCGGTGCAGAGTGGCGGTGCAGAGTGGCGGTGCAGAGTGGCAGTGCGGTGGTGCAGAGTGGCAGTGCAGAGTGGCGGTGCGGTGGTGCAGAGTGGCGGTGCAGAGTGGCGGTGCAGAGTGCAGAGTGGTGGTGCAGAGTGGTGGTGCAGAGTGGTGGTGCAGAGTGGCGGTGCAGAGTGGCGGTGCAGAGTGGCGGTGCAGTGGTGCAGAGTGGCAGTGCAGAGTGGCAGTGCAGAGTGGCGGTGCAGAGTGGCGGTGCAGAGTGCAGAGTGGCGGTGCAGAGTGGCGGTGCAGAGTGGCGGCGCAGAGTGGCGGCGCAGAGTGGCGGCGCAGAGTGGCGGTGCAGAGTGGCGGTGCATAGTGGCGGTGCAGAGTGCAGAGTGGCGGTGCAGAGTGGCGGTGCAGAGTGGCGGCGCAGAGTGGCGGCGCAGAGTGGCGGCGCAGAGTGGCGGTGCAGAGTGGCGGCGCAGAGTGGCGGCGCAGAGTGGCAGTGCAGAGTGGTGGTGCAGAGTGGCGGTGCAGAGTGGCGGTGCAGAGTGCAGAGTGGCGGTGCAGAGTGGCGGTGCAGAGTGCAGAGTGGTGGTGCAGAGTGGCAGTGCAGAGTGGCAGCGCAGAGTGCAGAGTGGCGGTGCAGAGTGGCGGTGCAGAGTGCAGAGTGGCGGTGCAGAGTGCAGAGTGGCGGTGCAGAGTGGCGGTGCAGAGGTGCAGAATGGCGGTGCAGAGTGGCGGTGCAGAGTGGTGGTGCAGAGTGCAGAGTGGCGGTGTGGCGGTGCAGAGTGGCGGTGCAGAGTGGCGGTGCAGAGTGGCGGTGCAGAGTGGCGGTGCAGAGTGCAGAGTGGCGGTGCAGAGTGGCGGTGCAGAGTGGCAGTGGAGAGTGCAGAGTGGCGGTGCAGAGTGGCGGTGCAGAGTGGCGGTGCAGAGTGGCGGTGCAGTGCAGAGTGGCGGTGCAGTGGTGCAGAGTGGCGGTGCAGAGTGGCGGTGCAGAGTGGCGGTGCAGAGTGCAGAGTGGCGGTGCATAGTTGCGGTGCAGAGTGCAGAGTGGCGGTGCAGAGTGGCGGTGCAGAGTGGCAGTGCAGAGTGGCAGTGCGGCGGTGCAGAGTGGCAGTGCAGAGTGCAGAGTGGCAGTGCAGAGTGCAGAGTGGCGGTGCAGAGTGGCGGTGCAGAGTGGCGGTGCAGAGTGGCGGTGCAGAGTGGCAGTGCAGAGTGGCGGTGCAGAGTGGCGGTGCAGTGCAGAGTGGTGGTGCAGTGGTGCAGAGTGGCGGTGCAGAGTGGCGGTGCAGAGTGGCGGTGCAGAGTGGCGGTGCAGAGTGCAGAGTGGCGGTGCATAGTTGCGGTGCAGAGTGCAGAGTGGCGGTGCAGAGTGGCGGTGCAGAGTGGCGGTGCAGAGTGACGGTGCAGAGTGGCAGTGCAGAGTGGCAGTGCGGCGGTGCAGAGTGGCAGTGCAGAGTGGCAGTGCGGTGGTGAAGAGTGGCAGTGCAGAGTGGCAGTGAGGTGGTGCAGAGTGGCGGTGCAGGGTGGCGGTGCAGAGTGCAGAGTGGCGGTGCATAGTGGCGGTGCAGAGTGCAGAGTGGCGGTGCAGAGTGGCGGTGCAGAGTGGCGGTGCAGAGTGGCAGTGTGGTGGTGCAGAGTGGCAGTGCAGAGTGGCAGTGCGGTGGTGCAGTGTGGCGGTGCAGGGTGGCGGTGCAGAGTGCAGAGTGGCGGTGCATAGTGGCGGTGCAGAGTGCAGAGTGGCGGTGCAGAGTGCAGAGTGGCGGTGCAGAGTGGCGGTGCAGAGTGGCGGTGCAGAGTGGCGGTGCAGAGTGGCGGTGCAGAGTGGCGGTGCAGGGTGGTGCAGGGTGGCGGTGCAGGGTGGCGGTGCAGAGTGGCGGTGCAGAGTGGCGGTGCAGAGTGGCGGTGCAGAGTGGCGGTGCAGAGTGGCGGTACAGAGTGCAGATGACAGTGCATATCTACAGGCTAGTGAAGCCAATGCATATCTACAGGCTAGCGATGACAGTGCATATCTACAGGCTAGCGATGACAGTGCATATCTACAGGCTAGCGATGACAGAGCATATCTACAGGCTAGCGATGACAGCGCATATCTACAGCCTAGCGATGACAGTGCATATCTACAGGCTAGCGATGATGGTGCATATCTACAGGCTAGTGAAGCCAATGCATATCTACAGGCTAGTGATGACAGTGCATATCTACAGGCTAGCGATGACAAAGCATATCTACAGGCTAGCGATGACAGTGCATCTCTACAAGCTAGCGATGATAATGCATATCTACAGGCTAGCTACGACAGCGCATATCTACAGGATAGCAATGACAGCGCATATCTACAGGCTAGCGATGACAGTGCATATCTACAGGCTAGCGATGACGGTGCATACCTACAGGCTAGTGAAGCCAATGCATATCTACAGGCTAGCGATGATAGTGCATATCTACAGGCTAGCAATGACAGTGCATACACTCACAAGGAGACCACAGCCAGCTGAGGTGCAATCTTCACCCACTCACAAGAACGACATCACAGGCAGCAGCAGTGCAAGCTTCTTACACTCACAAGGAGACCACAGGCAGCAGAGGTGCAAGCTTCTCACACATAAGAAGGACATCACAGGCAAGTGGTGCAATATTCGCACATTCACAAGGAGATCCCTAGCAGTACACACCACATGAACACACTCCATAACACATAGCAACAATACATTGGCATTTACAATGCCATTAGCTCAAACTCAAATAAATCCGAGCCCGATTGCATTTCTAATGCTTGTTAAGGTTTGCAAGGAGTTCTGGGTAGGAAAACATTGGGGGACCCACGCATGCCATACCTCCCTGGACTCTCCCGGGTGTCTAGTTTTGAGAACTGTTTGGGTTTGCTACTGTCCAAAGAATACCACCCAGCCCCGGGCCAAAAACTCAGGTGCCCCCCCCCCCCCAAAATCAAAGTTATATTGCTTCAGGGTATTTTAAATTCACCACTGTACGTTTTGGACCTTTTCCTGTTGCAGCCACTATGGCTACCCACGCAAGTGAGGTACCGTTTTTATTGGGAGATCTGGGGGAACGCTTGGTGGGAGGTAATTTGTGTGAGCCCAGTGATGCCACGCTTTCCCAGACTACAACGTGTGAAAAAAAATATTTTTTTCTGCTAAAATTGAGGTTTGCAAGGGATTCTGGGTAAAGGAACGTTGGAGGATCCACGCAAGCCATACCTCCTTGGAAGCCCCCGGGTGTCTACTTTTCAGAAATGTGTGGGTTTGGTAGGTTTCCATAGATGGCTGTCTCGCACGGGGCCAGAAACCCAGGTAACCCCTCTTGCTAAAGCTGGTGAATTTAACAATGGTGAAAATGTCAAGTCCACCAGCTTTTGCAAGAGGGGTTACCTGGGTTTTTGGCCCCGTGTGAGACAGCCATCTAGGGAAACCTACCAAACCCACACATTTCTGAAAAGTAGACACCCGGGGGCTTCCAAGGAGGTATGGCTTGCGTGGATCCTCCAACGTTCCTTTACCCAGAATCCCTTGCAAACCTCATTTTTTGCTTGGAAAAAATCAGTTTTTTCACACGTTTTGGTGTGGGAAAGCATGGCATCACTGGGCTCACACAAATTACCTCCCACCCCGCGTTCCCCAAGGTCTCCCGATAAAAATGGTACCTCACTTGCGTGGGTAGGCATAGTGGCTGCTTTAGGAAAAGGCCCAATTCTTACTGTGGAGACCAAAAAATTACCTTTAGCCAAATAATCTTATTTTTTGAGGGGGTCACCGGAGCTTTTGGCCCGGGGCTTGGCGGGCATCTTTGGAAACTACCAAACCCAAACAGTTCTGAGAACTAGACACCCGGGGGAGTCCAGGGAGGTAAGGCATGCGTGGGTCCCTCAATGTTTTCCTACCCAGAAACCCCTGCAAACCTTACATTTTGGTCAAAAACCCCACTTTTCCATACTTTTTTGGGTGGGATCTCGCTGCCGGCACAAATGTCCTACCACCCAGCGTTTCCCTTGTTCTCCCGAGTAAAATGATACCTCACTTGTGTGGGTGGGCCAAAGGCATGTGACTCAGGCTGGGGGGTTTAATTTGTAAAACTTAAATATGACTAAAAACTACTTTATTCAAAATTCATTTTTGGCGTGTTCTGCTTTGGGGCACCCACACAAGTGAGGTATCCTTTTACTCGGGAGAACAAGAGGAACGCAGGGTGGTAGGACTATTTTGCCAGCACGGCGATCCCACGCCAAAAAGTTTGGAAAAGTGCTATTTTTACCTAATTTTAAGGTTTGAAAGGAGTTCTGGGTAGGAAAACATTGGGGGACCCACGCATGCCATACCTCCCTGGACTCTCCCGGGTGTCTAGTTTTCAGAACTGTTTGGGTTTGCTACTTTGCAAAGAATACCACCGAGCCCCGGGCCACAAACTCAGATCCCCCCCCCAAAATCAAGGTAGTTTTGCAATAAGGTAATGTAAATTCACCACCGTACGATTTGAACCGTTTCCTGTTGCAGCCACTATGTCTATCCACGCAAGTGAGGTACCATTTTTTTCGGGAGACCTGGGGGCACGCTGGGTGGGTGGAAATGTGTTGATCCACACAGAGTCCAGAACTTTCCACCACAGAAATGTGAGGTAAATGTGTTTTTTTTGTCAAATTTTTATGTTTGCAAGGCATTCTGGGTAACAAAACCTGGGGGTAGGCAGACGAGTCACCCCATCCTAAATTCCCCTGGGTGTCTAGTTTTCAAAAATGTATAGGTTTGCTAGGTTTCCCTAGGTGTTGGCAGAGCTACGGCGCAAAAAGAAAAGGTAGTCTTTTTGTCCAAAACGTGCTAAATTTCACTGGGAAATTGAGGTGCGACCATGCTGCGGTTTGCGCTGTTTTATGTCGCAGCCACTATGCCTACCCACGCAAGTGAGGTACCATTTTTTTCAGGAGACCTGGGGGCGCGCAGGGTGGGTGGAAATTTGTTGATCCACACAGATTCCAGAACTTTCCACCACAGAAATGGGAGGAAAATGTGTTTTTTTTGTCAAATTTTTATGTTTGCAAGGGATTCTGGGTAACAAAACCTGGGGGTAGGCAGACGAGTCACCCCATCCTGAATTCCCCTGGGTGTCTAGTTTTCAAAAATGTATAGGTTTGCTAGGTTTCCCTAGGTGTTGGCAGAGCTACGGCGCAAAAAGAAAAGGTAGTCTTTTTGTCCAAAACGTGCTAAATTTCACTGGGAAATTGAGGTGCGACCATGCTGCGTTTTGCGCTGTTTTATGTCGCAGCCACTATGCCTACCCACGCAAGTGAGGTACCATTTTTTTCGGGAGACCTGGGGGCACGCAGGGTGGGTGGAAATTTGTTGATCCACACAGATTCCAGAACTTTCCACCACAGAAATGTGAGGAAAATGTGTTTTTTTTGTCAAATTTTTATGTTTGCAAGGGATTCTGGGTAACAAAACCTGGGGGTAGGCAGACGAGTCACCCCATCCTGAATTCCCCTGGGTATCTAGTTTTCAAAAATGTACAGGTTTGCTAGGTTTCCCTAGGTGCTGGCAGAGCTACGGCGCGAAAACAAAAGGTAGTCTTTTTGTCCAAAACGTGCTAAATTTCACTGGGAAATTGAGGTGCGACCATGCTGCGTTTTGCGCTGTTTCATGTCACAGCCACTATGCCTACCCACGCAAGTGAGGTACCATTTTTTTGGGGAGACCTGGGGGCACGCTGGGTGGGTGGAAATTTGTTGATCCACGCAGATTCCAGAACTTTCCACCACAGAAATGTGAGGAAAATGTGGTTTTTATGTCAAATTTCTATGTTTGCAAGGGATTCTGGGTAACAAAACCTGGGGGGGAGGAGGAGCCAAGACGTCGACCAAGATGGCCGCATAGGCGCCCGGCTCCGCCGCTCGCCCTCTCCCTCCCTAACATCCTGGCATCTATCCTGCGCTAAACCCCCATCCCCTTGCTGCTGAGACGAAGCGGTGCCCAGCCGCGAAATTCTGAGCTCGCGCTCGCCCCGGATGACTGAGAGAGGTCGACGCAAGGGCTGTGGCCTGAATCGATTGTACTCCGGGGCCTCCAGTGGCTGCGCTGCCGGTGGTGAGACGTACTGCGGCGGTAGTGGCTGGGCAACAAAGACCGGTGAACTCCGGCGGGAGTTGCGGCTCGCTCGATTTTGCTGGCGGCGGCAGGCGTGGGACAGTTGGGCTGCCCCGAGGAGACCTGGCTCTCGGTGTGATTGGCAGTCTCCAGTGTCGTGGCTCTGACTCCCTCCCTCTACACGGTTGCTTGGATGTTTGGGGCGCTGAAGTGCGTACTGTCCTGCATGGCTCCAGTATAACTTGCAACGTCTACTGCTGAGGGGTACTGCGACCCGGAGCGCACGATAGGATGTGTACCCTCCAGTCTGGGGGGCCCTCGGGGGTGAGGAGTGTGACAACCACTGTAGGCGGAGAGAGGGACTGTACCCCGAGGGACGTTCTCCTGGCTATTGAGGACTGTTGTACCTCCCTGTGCCATGGACTGCTGGCCGTCCCTGACTCCCGGGTGATTGTTGCCTCAGATATGGTGCCGGACGCCGTGGAGGAGACAGGGATGGGCTGTTTGGACGGCTGTGTTCCATTGGTAGTGGTTAAAGACTATCGGAGGTACTGTGGACTGCACCCTGAGGACAGTGCGTACATCGGCCATGTTTGCACGGAGGACAGCTCCTTTGTTTCCCTGATTAAACTGATCGCTGCTGACCATCAGAGCCAGATACTTCCTGTGTCTGATTGCGAACGCTGGAATATGGTAGTCGTTACAGTGGGGCTGTCCGTTCAGACTACTGGCGTGGCTTATGGGGGGCAGTTATGGCCACCTGACTTGTTTGCCTGTGGAACCGGGGAGCTGGGGACGGTTTTTATTCGAGCTCGAACTGGCCAGGGATGAGCGGGGCAGGATGACTCTACTACGTTGGTGATTCCGGTGTTGAAGCGGGACCTGATCTGATATTGCAACTGTGGGGGGGACGTGTTGAATAATGTTGAAATGGCTGCTTTCTTCTGGGAGGGTTTACATTCTCTTCTGTGATTAATGGGTCGGAGAGGGGGCGGGCACAAGGGGCGGACGCGAGGGCTCCTCCTCCACTCTCTCTATAGTCTGGGGTTTTTCTTTGTTAGGGCGACAGGCATGCCTATGGGGGGGGGTGGCCGTAGCCTTCTGCTGGTATGCGGGGTGGGGGGATGGGGTTTTGTTTTCTTCTTTATTTCTATGGCCTTCTTCTTTTTGTTTTTCCTTTTTCTCCTTTTCTTCTCTATTGTGTACCTTTGCTTAGTTGGGGGTTTGAGTTTAGTTCGATCTGGGAGGTTTTCGCAACGCGCGCTGCTTGTTTTTACATTGATTGTCGTCCCATCGAGGGGAGCGCTGGGTTGATGCGCGTTTCATATATGCTTACATCTCTTGCTTTTCGTGTCCTTGAATTACCTCCCTATCGTTTCCTGTTGAATGCTTTCATCCTGTTACATAATCTGCTTCAATTTAGATCTTGCTAGATTGTATGTTCTTAAGATCCTCATTCCCTTATTATAAAATGGAATCCGCTCACATCCGGTTGTTTCACAGACGCACTTTGATGTAAATCCTAATTTTATGATGTGCTAAACCCTAGGACTGATAGATACTGTGCTGTGCTCATTTGGTTTGTATGATTGCTCTTTATTGCCGGCCCTAAGGGTTGTAATCATTTGTCTGTGCTTTCTAGCGTGATATGTCTGTGGTTTTCCAAATAAAATATCTACAAAAAAAAAAAAAACCTGGGGGTAGGCAGACGAGTCACCCCATCCTGAATTCCCCTGGGTGTCTAGTTTTCAAAAATGTATAGGTTTGCTAGGTTTCCCTAGCTGCTGGCAGAGCTACGGCGCAAAAAGAAAAGGTAGTCTTTTTGTCCAAAACGTGCTAAATTTCACTGGGAAATTGAGGTGCGACCATGCTGCGTTTTGCGCTGTTTCATGTCGCAGCCACTATGCCTACCCACGTAAGTGAGGTACCATTTCTTTTGGGAGACCTGGGGGCACGCTGGGTGAGTGGAAATTTGTTGATCCACACAGATTCCAGAACTTTCCACCACAGAAATGTGAGGAAAATGTGTTTTTTTTGTCAAATTTTTATGTTTGCAAGGGATTCTGGGTAACAAAACCTGGGGGTAGGCAGACGAGTCACCCCATCCTGAATTCCCCTGGGTGTCTAGTTTTCAAAAATGTATAGGTTTGCTAGGTTTCCCTAGGTGCTGGCAGAGCTACGGCGCAAAAAGAAAAGGTAGTCTTTTTGTCCAAAACGTGCTAAATTTCACTGGGAAATTGAGGTGCGACCATGCTGCGTTTTGTGCTGTTTCATGTCGCAGCCACTATGCCTACCCATGCAAGTGAGGTACCTTTTTTTTCGGGAGACTTGGGGGCACGCTGGGTGGGTGGAAATTTGTTGATCCACGCAGATTCCAGAACTTTCCACCACAGAAATGTGAGGAAAATTTGTTTTTTTTGTCAAATTTTTATGTTTGCAAGGGATTCTGGGTAACAAAACCTGGGGGTAGGCAGACGAGTCACCCCATCCTGAATTCCCCTGGGTGTCTAGTTTTCAAAAATGTATAGGTTTGCTAGGTTTCCCTAGGTGCTGGCAGAGCTACGGCGCAAAAAGAAAAGGTAGTCTTTTTGTCCAAAACGTGCTAAATTTCACTGGGAAATTGAGGTGCGACCATGCAGCGTTTTGCGCTGTTTCATGTCGCAGCCACTATGCCTACCCACGCAAGTGAGGTACCATTTTTTTTGGGAGACCTGGGGGCACACTGGGTGGGTGGAAATTTGTTGATCCACACAGATTCCAGAACTTTCCACCACAGAAATGTGAGGAAAATATGGTTTTTTTTGTCAAATTTTTATGTTTGCAAGGGATTCTGGGTAACAAAACCTGGGGGTAGGCAGACGAGTCACCCCATCCTGAATTCCCCTGGGTGTCTAGTTTTCAAAAATGTATAGGTTTGCTAGGTTTCCCTAGGTGCTGGCAGAGCTACGGCGCAAAAAGAAAAGGTAGTCTTTTTGTCCAAAACGTGCTAAATTTCACTGGGAAATTGAGGTGCGACCATGCTGCGTTTTGCGCTGTTTCATGTCGCAGCCACTATGCCTACCCACGCAAGTGAGGTACCATTTTTTTTGGGAGACCTGGGGGCACGCAGGGTGGGTGGAAATTTGTTGATCCACACAGATTCCAGAACTTTCCACCACAGAAATGTGAGGAAAATGTGTTTTTTTTGTCAAATTTTTATGTTTGCAAGGGATTCTGGGTAACAAAACCTGGGGGTAGGCAGACGAGTCACCCCATCCTGAATTCCCCTGGGTGTCTAATTTTCAAAAAGGTATAGGTTTGCTAGGTTTCCCTAGGTGCTGGCAGAGCTACGGCGCAAAAAGAAAAGGTAGTCTTTTTGTCCAAAACGTGCTAAATTTCACTGGGAAATTGAGGTGCAACCATGCTGCGTTTTGCGCTGTTTCATGTCGCAGCCACTATGCCTACCCACGCAAGTGAGGTACCATTTTTTTTCGGGAGACCTGGGGGCACGCTGGGTGGGTGGAAATTTGTTGATCCACGCAGATTCCAGAACTTTCCACCACAGAAATGTGAGGAAAATGTGTTTTTTTAGTCAAATTTTTATGTTTGCAAGGGATTCTGGGTAACAAAACCTGGGGGTAGGCAGATGAGTCACCCCATCCTGAATTCCCCTGGGTGTCTAGTTTTCAAAAATGTACAGGTTTGCTAGGTTTCCCTAGGTGCTGGCAGAGCTACGGCGCGAAAACAAAAGGTAGTCTTTTTGTCCAAAACGTGCTAAATTTCACTGGGAAATTGAGGTGCGACCATGCTGCGTTTTGCGCTGTTTCATGTCACAGCCACTATGCCTACCCACGTAAGTGAGGTACCATTTTTTTCAGGAGACCTGGGGGCACGCTGGGTGGGTGGAAATTTGTTGATCCACGCAGATTCCAGAACTTTCCACCACAGAAATGTGAGGAAAATGTGTTTTTTATGTCAAATTTCTATATTTGCAAGGGATTCTGGGTAACAAAACCTGGGGGTAGGCAGACGAGTCACCCCATCCTGAATTCCCCTGGGTGTCTAGTTTTTAAAAATGTATAGGTTTGCTAGGTTTCCCTAGGTGCTGGCAGAGCTACGGCGCAAAAAGAAAAGGTAGTCTTTTTGTCCAAAACGTGCTAAATTTCACTGGGAAATTGAGGTGCGACCATGCTGCGTTTTGCGCTGTTTCATGTCGCAGCCACTATGCCTACCAAGTGAGGTACCATTTTTTTCGGGAGACCTGGGGGCACGCTGGGTGGGTGGAAATTTGTATATCCACGCAGATTCCAGAACTTTCCACCACAGAAATGTGAGGAAAATGTGTTTTTTTAGTCAAACTTTTAGGTTTGCAAGGGATTCTGGGTAACAAAACCTGGGGGTAGGCAGACGAGTCACCCCATCCTAAATTCCCCTGGGTGTCTAGTTTTCAAAAATGTATAGGTTTGCTAGGTTTCCCTAGGTGCTGGCAGAGCTACGGCGCAAAAAGAAAAGGTAGTCTTTTTGACCAAAACGTGCTAAATTTCACTGGGAAATTGAGGTGCGACCATGCTGCGTTTTGCGCTGTTTCATGTCGCAGCCACTATGCCTACCCACGCAAGTGAGGTACCATTTTTTTCGGGAGACCTGGGGGCACGCTGGGTGGGTGGAAATTTGTTGATTCACACAGATTCCAGAACTTTCCACCACAGAAATGTGAGGAAAATGTGTTTTTTTGGTCAAATTTTTATGTTTGCAAGGGATTCTGGGTAACAAAACCTGGGGGTAGGCAGACGAGTCACCCCATCCTGAATTCCCCTGGGTGTCTAGTTTTCAAAAATGTATAGGTTTGCTAGGTTTCCCTAGGTGCTGGCAGAGCTACGGCGCAAAAAGAAAAGGTAGTCTTTTTGTCCAAAACGTGCTAAATTTCACTGGGAAATTAAGGTGCGACCATGCTGCGTTTTGTGCTGTTTCATGTCGCAGCCACTATGCCTACCCACGCAAGTGAGGTACCATTTTTTTCGGGAGACCTGGGGGCACGCTGGGTGGGTGGAAATGTGTTGATCCACGCAGATTCCAGAACTTTCCACCACAGAAATGTGAGGAAAATGTGTTTTTTTAGTCAAAGTTTTATGTTTGCAAGGGATTCTGGGTAACAAAACCTGGGGGTAGGCAGACGAGTCACCCCATCCTGAATTCCCCTGGATGTCTAGTTTTCAAAAATGTATAGGTTTGCTAGGTTTCCCTAGGTGCTGGCAGAGCTACGGCCCAAAAAGAAAAGGTAGTCTTTTTGTCCAAAACGTGCTAAATTTCACTGGGAAATTGAGGTGCGACCATGCTGCGTTTTGCGCTGTTTCATGTCGCAGCCACTATGCCTACCCACACAAGTGAGGTACCGTTTTTATCGGGAGACCTGGGGGAACGCTGGGTGGGTAGAAATTTGTTGATCCACGCAGATTCCTGAACTTTCCACCACAGAAATGTGAGGAAAATGTGTTTTGTTTGTCAAAATCTTAGCTTTGCAAGGGATTCTGGGTAACAAAACCTGGTGGTAGGCAGTCGAGTCACCCCATCCTGAATTCCCCTGGGTGTCTACTTTTCAAAAATGTATAGGGTTGCTAGGTTTCCCTAGGTGCCGGCAGAGCTAGGGTGCAAAAACTACAGGTAGGCACTTTGCCAAAAAAGGGTCAATTTGTAACTGCAAAATTTAGGTGTGACCACGTTGCATTTTGCGCCGTTTCCTGTCGCAGGCACAAGGCCGACCCACACAAGTGAGGTACCGTTTTTATCGGGACACTTGGGGTAATTCAGATTTGTAAATCAACTGTTATTACCAATTGAGCTTTCATGCATTTCTCCCTTTCAATGAAAGACATTGTGTAAAAAAAAATCTTTATGAAAAATGACCAATAATTCTCATGCTAGTATGAGTATTCCCAATCTTGAAAATGTGCAATTATATACTGTTTCTGAACTCTATAATTTGTACCCAATTCAGAAATACATAGGTGTCTTTCATACAGATTATTCCATGTATACATTTTCCAAGACAAAGTGCACTATACCCAGTAAATGAAAAAATACCATTGCAAGTTGCTGCTCAGTTTTTGGATCTGGGTTCGTCGGGTTCTTGGTGAAACTACAAGTCCTATATATCCCCACAACCAGGAAGGTCTAACGGTTGTAACGGTATATTGCTTTCCAAGAGCTGTCAAAATTAGAAAAAGTTATAGGTGAAAACGTTGAGACAAAAGGCTGTTTTTTTCAACAAATTTTCAAATATTCCAATATCTAACTGTTAGTTTTTATAACGAAACCTTCATGGATTTAGACAAATGACCCCTTTCTGAATTCAGAATTTTGTCTACTTTTCGAAAATGTAAAGCTTTCCAGGATCCATTATTGCTTTCAAACTCATTTCTACCATTAACTGGAAGGAGGTGGAAAGCTCTAAAAATAGCAAAAATAGGCTATGTCCCAGAAAAATGCCAAAACTGAGTGAAAAATTTCGGTTCTCTGACAAAAGACTGTCATTCCCTGAAAGCTGAGAAAATGGAGATTTCAGCCCCACAAACTCTTTTTTGATACCATTTCCAGGGAAAAACCCAGAGTCTTTCATTTGCAGCCCGTTTTTCCCATTTTTCTGAAAAAAACAAAAAAATCACTATATTGTGGTTAATTTCTGGGACCCCTCCAAGGGAATCCACAAACCCTGGGCGCCTTTAGAATCCACATGATGTTGGAAGAAAAGGACGCAAATTTGGCGCGGATACCTTATGTGGTCAAAAAGTTACAAGGGCCTAAGCGCGCACTACTCCAAAACGCCAAAAAAAGCCTTAGCACAGGAGGGGAAAAGGCCTAGCAGCGAAGGGGTTAACTTACCTGGAAGGTATTAGAAAAAGTCCTCAAATCGGGAGCAGATCAAAACAGCTGTGCCTCATAGGGGGAGGATCAAGCACAGATATTCAAGACGAATGGCAGCCGACACACGGTTCAAAAGAGGACGGTTCATCGGAGGGATAATATCTTCTACCGTCTAGGGTGAAGGTCTAGAATAAGGAGACATTACACAGTTTATATTGAAAAGTGGTTTTCCAGGTCCGATAATAACAAGGTGTCTTCCCTGCTGAGGTGTACAGATGTGTTATAAATAGTGTTCCCTGACATTGTCCTAGGCCGCCGCTACGGAGACTCCAAAGCTACAAATTAAGGGGCCAAGGTAATAGGCACAAAGCGGGCGGTCAATTTAGGCAAACGAAACTAAAAACAAGACAGATATAATCCGTCACGCACAGGGCCGTAAAATACAGTATTTTAAAGAAAGGCTACTAGTGCGTATAGGTTTGGCAACACAGGGAAATCAAGGCAATGGCCCCAGATAGAAATAAAGGGCACAAACAATACCAGGGCATTAAGCGAGTCAGAGGGAAGTTAAGTGACGCGACTCGCAAAAATCAATCTAGACGCGAGACCGCATACTGTGGATTTTTTACCTTCGATGTAAGTCCAACGTCAGACGTTTGGCTTCCTGCAGAATGGGTTCCGGCAAGTAAGGATGCTGGCCGATAAAAGGTATGACGACGGCCCGCCTCATATTTAAATGCGGGGCCCATTAGATTTAACCAGTCACAATGCTCTGATGGCAAAGACAGCGGAGGGATCATGACACTGATAAGGGACAACAAAACGACTAAACGTCCTTCAGAAGGGTGTTGGCCATCTTGTAATCCCGGGATCGTTATCAAAGTATGGGGGAAGAATAAAGACGCCAAAACATAAAAGCAGCAGGGATAAATTCTAAAGTAAATAAAGCATCTGAACAATTAAAGGAGCATGAGCAAAGAGGGTTTCAGACAATAACATAACTGTGCATGACAAAAAACGAAGGAGAAAGGATACACAAATCTCCAAACACGAGCATGCCAAGCTAGTATAATATGCCAGGAAATCAGGCCCTAGAGATAGTTCAAGGGTGAATAGGTTAAAGAATTGCTCCACAGGGAGTAAATATATCAAACCTATACGCGGGCAAAGATAGACCAAAACATGGTCATTCTCTGATACCAAAGGTCCAGATTATGTAATAGCATTGATCCAGGGACATTCTTCATTGAGTCCCTTTTTAACGGAATTTAACAAGAATATCCAAAAAAACTCTCTTTGTTTACGGGTGGCAACAGGGTAATTTCCAGGGAGGGTTTGGACTCTTTCCAGTATAGACCATCTCAGGTCATCTTCCATGTGTTTGGCCTCTAGCCAATGGGACACAATGGGGGCCGATGTTTTGAGGTTACGGATATTGGATTTATGCTCACCTATCCTCAGGCGGCATTCACGTCTCGTTTCTCCCACATAGGGCAGTAGGCATGGGCAAACAATAGTGTGTATCACATTGGATGTGCGCCAATTGGTCATCTTTCCATTATGGGATAATGAGATGGTACGTTCTTTGGTAAGAATGGTGTCTCCAATTATAGCATTGGGGCAGACTTTACAATTGCCGCACCGATGATTGCCGAAAACAGGAGTGAGGTCGTCAATGGCAGTTTGCCGGGGAGAATGTGAATCCCTTAATTTCCCCCTTACTAGATAATTTTTCAAATTCCTGTTGCTCCGGAAGGCAAAAATGGGTTTGGGCAGAAATTCTTTGTTATTGCCCAGGTTCAACAGATGCCAACAGGAGTTGATGGTCTGCCTCAGTTTGTGATTGAGGTTAGAATGGCGGGTGATGCACACTAATTTGTCGCGCTCTCGAGGCATGAACATGGAATCACGATTAAAATATCTGGCCCGTTTGAACGATTCCTTGATCAACTTATGTGGGTATCCGCGATGGAGCAACTTCTCTTTGAGGATATCAGCTTGAGAAAAGAAGTCCTTGACATTCGAGCAATTCCTCCGAATACGGAGGAACAGACTAAAAGGGATACTATCCCTCTGGCATTGAGGGTGGAAGCTGCCGTACTGCAATATGGTGTTCCGTGCCGTACGCTTGGTGAAAAGGGATACCATTATTTTCCTCTCTAAGTATTCGATCCAAATGTCCAGGAATTCAATCCTGGTATTGCTAGCGTGTACGGTGCATCTCAAATTGTTGTCTGCTGAGTTAAGTCATAGAACAAACTCATTAAGGGAGGTATGGTCCCCCTTCCAAATGAAAAAGATGTTGTTGATGAATCTCGACCAATTTCTTACATTTTCATTGAGGGGCCATTTCATTGTAAATGTTAATTTCCTCAAAGTGTCCCATGTAAAGACAAGCTATGCTGGGCGCACAACTTGCCCCCATGCTCACGCCAGATGTCTGTTTGAAGAATTTTTGATTGAATTAAAAATAGTTTTCATGCAGCACCACATCAAGGCATTGCATGATAAAGGGAGCATTGTGGATGTCCGGTCTCTTAGATAGACATTCCTCAATGACTTAAAGGGCTCCGCTCTGAGGTATGTTTGTATAGAGAGATTCCAGATCTAATGTCACTAACAGTTCCCTATCATCCAGGAACGGAGAGCCCTCAATTTTTGCTATGAAGTGGCCAGTATCCTTCAATCTGTTCATCAAACGTCACAACGATTTCTTGGAAAACCAGACTCTTAAGCAGAAGGGACTTCCCCTAGTCTGGATATTGATTTCTCCAAGAAACTCATTATTATGCATGAACAACTATTCCTTAGGGATTCATCCATGACGTTCATATGCCTGACTTTACGTCAAAGCTGGCATTCCTTAACACCTTCAATGTATAAATATACCTTCACTTGCTATAGCAGAAGCACGGTGTGGTTCGGTGCAGTTCGACCACCTACTTGCCCGACGCCACTCGCTACAGCAAGTGCCAAAGGAAGCCAACTCTCCAGCTGACACACTGACAAGAAGCTGTCCTCCTCTGCAGAGAATCCAGCTCCAGTGTTTCTGACTCCCCTTGTGGGGTAATGGGAAATCGAGTTTGAGACAGAATTACCAACCTCCTTCATTCTAAGGTATGGAGCTGATTAGAACCTAGAGAAACCTTTGGCAATTCTTGGCAGAACCAAAACTTATGCTAAAAACAATACTTACTTCTTCCCTGGTACTAGACCTAGGTTAGGTACATTGGGGTAGGCGTATTTTAGAAGCACCAGTTGAGTATTGTAGCCTGTGTTATTTATGTATGTATTTTTATATGGCTTAGAAACCATACAATGCTATTACAGTATAATTTCATAATACTATTCTCGCTGTACGCATTATACTTTGCATTCTGTCTCACAATTGTAGCAGTTCACCTCTCTTGCATGAGAAAGAAGACTGTTCAATAAACCTGTTACTGAAAACGCCCGTCTCACTATTTCTCTGCAACTCTGTAGAAACGAAGCATGCACGATTGACTGAGTAAAATAGTTATCTATTGTTTCTACGACTCTGAAGATATTTTCCAGTCCTAGGGAAACAAAGTTATCATGTTTATGCGGTTGCCAGAAACTAATCCCTTCTTGTGTTTTCGAGAAAGTTTCTAGTGACCTCTGAGCTAGCTGGGACTCACAATTAAGTTTAGTATATTCAATAGAGACCTACTGACCTAAGTCCTACGTCATATCTATAGGATATATTATTCCAATGCGCCGAGCCTATTGGGAATATAGGAACTACACTACATGGTTCCCAACATTTGGTAAGGCACTAATTTAACGCTAGATACTAAACTAACTCAGTCGTGCTTTTCTCGGAGACCCCTTTTTCCGTAATAATCCAATAGACGCCTGGAGTGGGTAAAGGGATAATATCCGCCCAAGCTGAGTAGGACGAAAAATCCTATGTATTAGCTTTTTGGTTTGTTCAACGTTGAAGGATACAGTGTTCCAAAATATTGTGCACCTTATCTTTGTTTCCTTGAAACTTTCTCTGCAATTTTTCATTAACAGCATAACAACAGCAACAACACCGAAACCGGTGGAGCTGCGGTTGATCCAGCTGATGCAGCTTTTAACACAACAGGTTTTATTGAAACTGACGAGGATGTTATATGTATTCCTATGAGTTTAAGGTAAGCCATCACTATAAAACTTATAAAAAATGGCCTAACACCGAGAGGTGGTAGGGTAGTTTTTGTGATAGAGGCACATGAAAATCACCAGACCGATGTATTCTATTCATGGTTAGTCTTCCCTGAAGCAAATCCAGTAACACAGATGTTTCACTTCTACAAAGAAGATGAACCACTGGATGAGTATATTCCTTTCGAGGAAATAGAAATTCCCCTAACATATCAAGAGCATGGCTCTGGTTTAAAGGCGCCCTAAAACATTTATATCATATTATCGGGCTCGGTCCACTAGGTAGACCAGGAGCAACATGGTCGGCTCTAGCCGGCTACACACCTGACCCTGACATTGAAGCAATGTCGGATGATGAATAACTTAGTAATATACAAAGATTAGTAGAATTATACAGTTGAAACCCCAACTGTCTGCAAGTCCTGAAAAGGTCTTTTCTAAAAAACACTCCTACTCCTTCTAAAAAGAAGTGGGAAAATAGCAAGCAAACTTCTAAAGAGAAGCGTTCTCAATCCTGAGGTAGGTCTCCTCAAAAGGAGCCCTCTGAAAGGAGGTATAACCTCAGACATAGGGATAATTTGAGAAAACCTGATAGATATCGAGATACTGATACACGCTCCTCTCGTACCTTTCAGACTTCGTCACAGAAATCTGAAAGAAAAGGACGGTCAGAACACAAGGAAGAACGCGTGAAGTCCAAAGACGATCAGCACAATCAGTAAAGTGAATCTGTCTGCCCAACAGGCAAACATCATTTTTTGTAGGCATAAACCTGTATCGCAGTTGGATTGGGCACTTGGGTACCATCCAATTCAGTGTCTACTCAAGACAGCTGGGTGTTCCACAACCGGCACTGAAAGGTCTGTATGGTTGTTGAGTTTGGCTATGGGTCAACAAACTCAAGGTAGGCCAAGGCCTACACGTGAGATCAAGGTGCCTTTCAGGGATTTTGTTATGAATTGACTGTATTTTCTTGAAGTTTTACTTTCAGGTGTGCCATAGGTATGTTTTCGTTGTTTTAAGGGGGATGGTGGTATAAAGAAAGTGTATAACGTGCCTGTTGTATGGTGTACTATTTATGTGTTTAGTGTTGAGCATGTCCTCCACTCTGTTGATTTTCAGTAGTTGTATGTATTTAAATTACCCTCATGCCCTGTGAGCAGTGAGCATGGCTATTCCATATAGCTTGTTCATAGTCTGTTGGCTGGTCGCAGTGTGCTGTGGGCTTCACCTATAGGAATAAACTTACCTTGGATCTTCCCTGCTGTCTGCCTCCTTCCTACACAGACATAAAAATGGTCCACTAGAACTTGCAGATCTGACGTTATTTGATGAGGATTCTTGTTTAAGAGACCAATACGGAGGATTGAGAGATGCTTATGCAGCCTTCTGTATTACAAACACACTTGAGGCATCCTCCTTATTAATTGTGACATCAGCGCAAGTAGCAGAATTAATTGCCATAACAAGAGAAGAGAATTTAAGAGTAACTATCTAACTAATAGCCAGTAGGGTTTTGGTGCTGTTTATGATTATCAGCAACTTTGGTGACAGAGGGGCTTTATGACATCTTCAGGAGTTCCAATCAAAAATGGAATGTATATTTTGTATTATTTGAATGGAATTCAGAAACCAAAAGAAGTGTCTTTGGTTAAGTGCTTAGATCATACGGCTGGCAAAGATATGGTCACTTTGGGAAATAGATATGCAGACCAGATGGCCAAGTATTGTGCCTTTCAGAAGGAGTCAGTTGTTCAACAAAATGAAAATGGTGATAACGCAAATGGTATTGTACAGAATTCAAGCAATGTGCGTTGTTTCTCTATGGATTTCATGCGGACATCTCTAAGTGATCTAAAAGATATGCAGAAAGATGCTCCTGAAAATGAAAAAAGAAAATGGGAAAAGCTAGGCTATTAAAAGAATTATCAAGATTCAGAAAAGAAATATGTTCAGCCGGATTCAATGTTACTACCCATGTGGTAATATTTGCATAATTAGACGCATGCAGGAAGAGATAGTATGGTTAGGATTCCCCGGAAGTACCTGGAGAATACATGATTTCATCATGTTTCTGAGGATGTCTGTAGGTGCTGCCTAACATGTCACTTAAATAAACAGGGCACGAAAACTGTTACAGTTATGAATCACATTGGCAAATCAATATGCCCAGATGCAGGATTGCAGGCAGACTTTATTGAAATGCCACAGTTTAATAACTTGAAGTATGTCTTAGTAGTAGTCTGCCTGTTCTAAAAATGGATGGAAGCATTTCCCATGAGAAGAGCAGATAGCCTTTCAGTTGCCCAATGTTTGTTAAGGGAGTTGATTCCAAGACTTCCAACTCCTATTGAGACAGATTGTGGTGAACTCTTCAAGAATGAATTGTTGCAAATAATCTGCACAGCTTTTGAGATCAAGCAGAGATTTAATTGTAGTTACTGACCACAGTCATCAGGTTTAGTGGAACATACCAATAGCACACGTTTTTATTGTTTTTTCAAAATCATGTAAGTAGCTCAGTATTACACAGCTGGTCAGCAGCCCATGAACTAGTAGAGCATATCTTCACATTTGTCCAAACAGTGAAATCCTCCGTGGGAGTCCTCAAAACCTGTTGTTTGTCCCCCCACCGCTCAAATGTTTTCCCATTTTCTGGGGAAGCCCCTGCTCTCATAGTTTGTTTTTTCCATCAGCATACACCAGTCCATACCTCTGTTCCATTCTTCCAGGGTTGGGGTATACCCCTTCCCCATTTTCGGGCAATATTTTCTTTTGCCACCACCAGGCCCAGTGTTTTCCAGGTTTTATGATGACTTTTGGTTGTTTCCTCATCTAATATGTTAAGCAGAATGCGTTTCACGTGTTGTCAATCTGGTTCATTGTTGTGTTTGAGATAATACCCAGAATTGAGTGCCAATATCTTTGTATAGCTGGGCATTACCATATGATGTGGTGGAAAGATACATCTAACATCCTCTTAGGCATGTTGTGCTTGGCATTCTCCAGATCTAGTGCAGGGTCTTTCTCCCGTGGTATGCAATGTGCAATACGCGTAGTTACACCTAGCAAAACCATGCCCGTATCGCCACCTCTCTGTGGCTTTGTGGGGCTCCTAGGTCTCTCTCAGTCGGTGGAGGCGCCCCGGAGAATTGTTTACTATTTTCGTACAAGAAAGAGATAGCTCTTTTAGAGAGGGGATCTCCCAGCATGCCCTCTTCCAGTGGTGAGGAGTCTGGGATCTTAGTCCCTGTGGTGATATGTGATAATTATGAATGTCTGACCTGTAGGGAGTGGTATGTTTTCATCCTTGACAAGTGGTAGGTTTCCTGGAGCTTCTCCAGGGGGACCATCTTACCTCTCTCCCACAGCTTTGAGAGGCCTATTGTGTCCCATCTTACCAGCCCCATGGGGGTCCCAGGGTTGCTAGCGTGTTACTGGCCCATGGTGGAATTTCTGCCATGAGTTTGCACTTCCAAGCCAAATATGATGTAACCTCTTGCCAAATAGAGATTACCATTTTGGTATGCGGGGGTAGGTTCCAGAGTGGCTCTCACCCATTTGCACTCATCGAGTATCTATCCATTCCATTTTTTTTTTAAATGTATTTTTTAACTTTTTCACAGTGTTGAGAAATCATAACATAGTACTTACATGTGAGCTGCAATTATGACAGTTATATGACAAGTTATATGACAAGCAACACACAGCAAGGAAAACAAATGACACACTTTGAAGCATTTCACCGTGGCTGTGGGGTTCCACTAGAAGGGGGCGTCACATCAGTTCCTTGAGTGGATGAGGTATGTCGCTGTGACTCAGTTTCACGGTGCAGAGAGAGACGAAACGTTGCCCATATGTCCTTGGGCGAGTGGTTGGATGGATCCTCTCTTCCTACTGGTCCGACATGTACTGACTGTAAGCAGAGTCATGTAGACAACCTTTCTCTGCATCCCCCTTACGGCTACACATAATTCAGCTAGAACATGGAGAATGGTGACAAGACACTGGTATGAGGCGGGGAGGTTGGAGGTGTCTCCCAGTACTGCTGTCTGGGGAGATGGGTCAATTGAGGTATCCGTAATCTCAGAAATCACTAAGAAAACACCTCGCCAGTACAAGGTGAGTTCGGGACCACCGCTCGAGGCCATTCGGAGAAAGTTTTCATTAGGAAGGGTGCATCTAGCACATTTAATTTCAATGCGCCTACTAAATTTAATTCTACACTCAAGAGTGTAATCGTACGGATGTAAGTATTTAAATTGTATACGTTTATGCTTGTAGGAAAGTGGGGTGTTTTTTTTAACTTGGGCGCAGTCGTAATCCCAAGTCGTATCAGACAGCAGGTGCCTCAACAATGTCTCCCATTTAAGTTTAGCTATCGGTAACTAATTCATCATATCTGCTAGGTACACAGATTGGACTGATGAGCGGTCTTGCCCTCCTTGGCACTATAATTGCCTGTGAGCGATGCATGTGGCCCTTCGGGGCCACCACTTAATATCCCACTCAATAGTGTCTATGCAGGGTTAACTCAGGGGCCCTACTCGCTGCTACCTACCAGGGAGGGTCCTCCAGTGGGGAGGGTCAATTTACCCACAGCTTGTCGGGTTTCACCAGCCCTCTTAGACAGGTGTATTCTGGAGATCCGCAAAAGGGCCATAGTGGGGGTCCACATGCTGCTGATGGAACAGACTGCTCCTATATATCTTCCCGCTATCAGTGTCTGCCCTCAGAGCTGCTCTTACAATTTATGTGATACGAGTCTATTGTCTTTCGGGCAGCGGAGGACCCAGTGATGCCCTCTAGTGATGCGTTCAGAAGTTCCCCAACAGTGCCCCTTCAAACGGACCCAGAAGGCTATCCATTTAAATAAACATTCCAGGCTGTCCCATCCCATGGGGCAGCCCCATTATGGAGGATGCTGGTCGCCGACCTTCATCTATGTCCAAATCTGTGCAATTATGTGCAAAGCGGAACAGCAGCTGCAGCCCATTCTGTGGGTCTGACACAGAGGATGTTGTGGCCTGCGGTGTTCTGCCTACCAGTCCCAGGCGTGCAGCACTGCCTGCCCGTCTTTTCTCCCATTACGGTGGCAGGCTTTCAGGGCCCTCACTGCTGCATCACCACCTGGAGCAGCACAGCCCAGGGGATGTCTCTGCCAGCGGCGCCCCACCTTACTGGTCTCCTCTGTGCCAGTCTGTGCACATCATCAGCATCTCCTCTTCCCATCGCAGCCCATGTGTCCGCATGACAGGCCCATCCTAATCACAGTGAGGCCTGGTGGCCCCCAGGGGTTCTGGGCCCGCCCTGATCAGTCAGTTTAGGGTCTCTTTTCGCGGGTGATTTATATTGGTTAGTGCAGGATTGTACGTTGGATGTTGGGGGACATTACTACCTTTGGCTCAGGAACTTCATTAGTTGGTGGCCATCTTTTCCGGTGGTTGGCCATGCCACCTCACTAATGGCATACTCAAGAATAAACTGGTGAAAGTCTGGGTCTCAACTGGTCTGAAGTGACCTGATGCTCTTCCACTTGTTTTGATGAAAATGAGAAGTACTGTAGATAGAAGGGTTGGCTTGACTCCTCGTGAGATCCTGATGGGCACAGCAATGAGACTTATATTTGAGCCTTCAGCAGCATTAGTTTAGATCACTGATGACATTATTTTGGTTTATTGCAAAGGTCTACCTGATATGGGGAATTCTGTCTCTCATCAGGTAAAATTGTCAATTGAAGACTACAAGGATACTTCCTGTCACAATCTGAATGAGGATGATTTGGTGGATGTCCGGAAGCATGTTCTCAAGAGATACCTGAATGAAAGATGGATAGCACATAGCTACCCATCGGGTTTCCCAGTGCTAAGATGGAAGACTGAACAGCTGAGGAGTGATGCTAGAATTAGCCAGATTTGAGGCTCATCGGTATGAGCGGAAGATAAAAATAACCAGGTTTTTAACTCCCTGCATAAGTTCCGTAGAGAGGTGCAGCAGCGCAGGAATTCCGGGAGAGTGTTCCACAATCTAGGGACGAGTGAGGAAAAAGAGTGATCACCGATCCGGACTCGTCTGACTCTGGGAACTGTGAAAAGAGAACGATTGCTTAAGTGCAGGGTGCGGCGAAGGTGGTAAGGAGTGACAAGGTTTCGCAGATGCTAAGGCCCTGAGTACAAGTGGATTTTCTACATAAAGCATAGTGTCTTAAACTCAATACGTTTGTCCACTGTAAGCCAATGCAGGTCGTGAAGAAGGCCGGACACGGGGGAGTATTTGGGACATCTGATCAAGGTCTTATCTGCTCCCAGATAAAGGACATTGCCATAATCTAGCCTGAACATAATCATGGCCTGGATGATGGTTCTCTGGGCAGAGAAAGGAAGTACCCGTAGGATTTTTTAAGCCACTTCATTTTGGCAAAGCATGAGCAGGCAACCTTGGTTACTTAAGGCTTCATGGATAGATTTGAATCTAGCGAAAAATCAAGGTTCTTCTCCTTATGAGTGGGTACAGACAAAGTCCCAAGCAAAGATGACCAGTCCTGGGGCCCCCAAAGTTGGGGATGCCTCCCCGCAACTATTACCTCCCTCGGTCTTGTCACCATTCAGCTTTAAAGAGTTAGAGTGCATCCATGTGGAGTCACGACTGAGGCAAGAGTTGAGGTCTTCTGAGGAGGCATCCTGCACAGACGATAATGAAAAATAATCTGGGTGCTGTCTGCGTATGAAAAGAGGGTGAGGTTGCAGCTTTCCACTAGGTCGGCGAGAGGGCAGACATAAATGTTGAAAATCATGGGGCTAAAGGCAGACTCCTGTGGGATTCTGGACGAGAGTGGGTGAATGTGCTGCCCTACAGGAAAAAAGACAGCCAGGTCAGTGCAGTACTCTCGAACCTCAGATGAATCAATCTTTTGATAAGACTGCTATGAGACACAATGGCAAAGGCTGTGCTTAGGTCTAGTAAGATGAGCGTGGCAGTGCATCCCATGTCCAGGAGCCTCCTGAGATGCTCTGTAACTCCTAATAGAGCAGAGACAGTGTTCAGCTCAGAATCCAGACTGGGAAGGGTGAAGGGCATTCTGGGTTTCCACAAACAAGGTGAGATGGTTGTTTACATGCTTCTCCAGTACCTTGGAGAGAATGTGAAGCAGGGAAATAGGCCTGAAATTAAACCAGTTGGATGGGTCCAGGTGGGGTTTTTTCAGCAGGGGAACACCATGGCCTACTTCCAAGCTTTGGGTAGAAGCCCCTCCTTAGGGAAGAGTTCAGTAGTTTGACCAGAGGATACAGAAGGTGGGGACTCAGGATCCTCAAATTAGCCGATGAGAGAGCATCGAGAGGAGAACCTGACTTAATGTATTGCAAGAGATCTGTAAATTGCATTAGATCATTAGATCTAGAGGAGGCAGAGAGTACAATTTAACAAGCATCTGGCTCATGACCAGGTGAGTGTTTCCTGAGACAGGAGGTGAAGTAAGAGCAGAAGATAAGTTATTAATTCTGGACTGGGGCTCCGCAATGCTTGTTGAGGCCAGAGCGAGTTGAATGTTTGTGACTTTTTTATCGTTGCATTGGGCTTGTGACAGTGTGGGGTGGCGCTAACTTGTTGAGATTGGACACATCTTGAACCACTTTAAAAAGAAAAGCATTTTAAGGTGGTTTGGGGCTTTTGAGATTTTTTTCGGAAAAGTAGGCGCAAGTGTTTTTACAGTTCTTATGGTATTGGATCATGGCTGATTTATATTTAAATTTGGAGTTAAGGTCCAGATTAGGGCTTTAGGGATAAAGCGCCTAATTATAAATTTATTAGCATTAGCTGGCCTGTTGATGTGCTTACTGATTCATGTGAGAAATATTTCAAGGAATATGATCAGTAATATTGAAGCTGAAACTTATCTTGAAGAATTTGAACACATAATACCAAATCATGAAGAGCATTTAGCTCGTGGTTTTAAACATAATGTGTATACTAAATTGATTAGGTAGTACATTAACATAATGAAGTTGAGGAGGTGCTATGTTTGCCCCTATCTTGGCACATCAGCTGGGGAAGGCTTGACATATGTACATTATATTCTGTTTCTTGTGACATTTTTTTAGCTATTTTCAATCACGGGAAATGTATTTCTCCTTACCTAACTGATTCCAGTGTGTCCTTGGAAAGTTTGTTCATTAACCTTTTCCATGCTAATGACAAGGTGAACTCGTCATGAGGCACACTGGAGCTGTGCTCATCACAAGGTCAACTTGTCATGAAACAATGGAAAACCTAATTCTGCAGCACAGGAGGGGAAAAGCCTTAGCAGCCAAGGTGTTAATGAGAATGAGAAAGAATTTATAATTGTGAGTATTTGAGGGTGAATGCGTGAAACAGATAAGATACTAACTTGAATAGAGATTATTTCTGTTTATTGATTAATGAGGAGCGTGATTTTATTAGAGAATATAATGACAGAGCGAATGAAAGAAGTGAGAAATTTAGGGGAGTAGTAGAGTACTTTGGAAAAAATACAAAAAGAAGAAGCATTTAGATTTTCAAGTGTGCATCCTAGGTTAAAGGTGGAACATGAATGGTAATCGTAGAGAAGGAGAAAGTAGAATTTCTGGATGAAAGTGGGTGTGACAAATTTTATGAGGTCAGTGGATATCTTTTGTTTGTAGGGGGACCTATTATGAGTGCAATCCATTATGTGTGTCGTAAGACTGCTTACTTTAACCTACCAAGAAACTGGGTAGGTTCATGTTATTTGGCTTTAGTTTTACCTAGAATTTATCATATGGAAGAGTTGGATAAAGATTATGGCATGAAAAGTGTAAAGCGAAGTTTTGGACTAGTGATTTTAGATATTTTAGGAGCAATGATTATTCCAATAGGTGTAGTCATGAATGATGTGAAAATTAGGTGTTTGTCTACAGTAGGAGAGAGACTTGCTGTAGATACCGCAGATTCTTTTTAATTAGTAAATGTAGAAATGGTAGCAATCAGAACAAAGGTTATGCAGGAGTTTCTTGCCTTGGACATTCTTTTGGCAAAAGAAGGTGGAGTTTGTAAAGTAATTAAGGGAAAGAGGTGTTGTACATGTATCCCTATTTTATAATGGAGTGATTGATTAATTACTAACATAACTAATCTGACTCATGAGATTAGATGATTGACAGAGCCGGGATTATGGGAGAGTGTAGGATCCTGGATGAGGGAGGTAGGAATACAGTTTGGTAAAGTAGGTAAAGGGTTAGGAAACATTTGTAGTGGTGTTAGTCAATCATTTCTAACACCTATATTGTGATAATTTGTGCAATTGCTCTATTGCGCTTACTAACATTTTAGAACATATAAATAGGAAACATCTTAATAAGACTAAAAGCTTTAATAATCTGAGAAAAAGGAGAAGATCGAGGATGAAAATAATCAAAGTGTAGTCTGTTAACGATTTTTTTGATGCGAGTGACATATATTTTGTGAGAATTAATCATTTTAATGATGCATATGTCCGTAACTGATGAATTCATGATTTTGCACTTAAAGCAATATGATTTTCTCATTTAGAAGTGTGATTAATCATTGTAATATAGTTATTACACATTTTTGTGTGAGATACCATTATACTGCATATTGTATGGAAGTTAGTATAGGCTAGTGTGCCATACACACACTGAAACACACCCATAGTTTTAAAAGTTAATTGCTCAGGGTTGTAAATGGGAAGACATAAATTGTTTCGTTTTCAGTGTGTTTATCAGGAGGAAGCGGGGTAAGAGAAGGCTTTTTTTTCAAGGCACCTCATTGGAGATGGACACTCTATTGATTCAGTAATGCTGTTGGGGTATGGGGTATGTCAAACCAGGATGGTAGGGAAGGAAGCAATGGTAGGTGGAGGATGTTCCAAGGGGCAAATATTTCTGGGCTACATGAACTAGACATGCACATGACAGATGCTAGTGTCAAAGTTTTTTCTGATATGCAATTTGGTGTGACAAATGTTTTATGCAAGTTAGTAATTTTAATGGTGTATATGACCCTAACCAATGAATTAATGATTTTGCACTTAAAACAATGTGATTATCTCATTAAATAATGTGATTAATAATGTAGTATAGTTATGTCACATTTTCATATAAAACCCCATTATATTTTTTATTGGATGCAGCTTGCGGTCTTCTACTCATCCTGCTTCTGCTCATTCCCCCTTCCAATCAGTTACCCATGGCAAGTTACAAGTTTGACACCTAGAATGTAGAGATTTTATTGATTAACTAGAGTTTCTGTTATGATTTGTGATTCTGTAGTATGTATCTAGGCCTTTATGGCAGAATATGCACATTTCTCTGTAATGCTGATTTTGACAATTTTGTATTAATCCTTTTAAACTTACATTTGATGCAGAACTCAGTTTCTGAATGGTTCCAGTTCCTACTTGTGATTTTACTCTGCTAAGTTTGTGTTCTTGATGGGGAGGATAGCCTCCTGCCGTTAAATCAATGAGAAGAATCGTGGAGCTTAACTGCCTAAGGTAAGTTTGATATTGGGATTCCGGAGATTACTGGGGTATGGCTCCCACACTAGGGCTGTTCCCAAGGGTAAAACAATAAAAAATGACACCTAGAATGTGAGAGGTTTTATTGGATACGTAAAGAGGTATTGCACACAGTCATACCTGAGAAGCTATGTCTTTCTCCAACAGATGCACAGAATGGATGCAGAAGAGAGCAAGGTAAAGAAAACATGGAAGGCACAGATGTACTCCTTAGGATACCCTTTAGACTTAGCTACTCATAGACTGATATAGACTGTAGATATAAAACAGTGCGTGGCTTCTTGGATGGATTTGAAATAAGCCTACCAAACTCTCGTCCCCGTAATACAGATGACTAGGGCTACTTTTGATCATTGTACAATCAACTGTCCCCTTCCTTGATATACCATCAGCTTTTGCGGGCGACTTTAACTGCATCTTGGACGGTGATCTAGACCAACACCCACCAAGACCTCATACGAAACCTGGCTGGTGCCCTCTCAGAAATCATGGACAGGACTGATTGTGTCAATATGTGGAGAAAGCTGCACTCTACTCAAAATTAATGCTCATGTTATTCTACAATTCACCACACATAGTAGGTTAGACAGATTTTTAATATCACAAGATTCCACAAAGCGAGCAAAACAGGTTTCTTTTGGATCATTCATCCCTACTTATAGACTATGATGAGGACAGGCAATATGGTAGAACAGGGACATGGAGACTAAACACATAGGCATTAAACAACATGGTCTTTCTCACAGAGACGTAGCAGGCCATATTGCCTATATAGAACTTATTTGGGGCAAGTCGATCTCTAAAACTAATGAATGGAGAGGCTCTGAAATCGGTGATCAGGAGGGAATGCATTAGCTAAATATGTGGGATAAGGAACAGTCTACAGCATAGCCTGAAGCAATGGGAGTAAAAGTTAGCGGCCATGAAAAAAACAGAAATCAAGAGGCCCACAATATAAAACTTAGTTGCAGGAGGCCCAAAATATGTAGAAAGGAATTGGAACAAATTAGATATGTTCTCTTGCACATATTGTCAGTAGCAACTGCTCAAAGAGGTGAATATATCTAGGAGACATTTTGTGTGGTTGTTAAAAAAGGAAAAGCTCCCTTCCTTAGTGCTCACTTTAAATAAGCCTGATGTCACAGCAGCGGCGATGCAATCCAGCATTAATGAGACTTTCGCTCAGTTTCTTCCCCATTTATACAAAAAAAACATTGCAAATGGGTGACTGGACAGCCAAAATATATTCAGATGCAGGGAAGTTGCCAAGTTTGGCCCAAGAATATATAGCTGAGCTGGAAATGGAGCACCAGAGAGAAGAGCTAATTGTAGTATTATGTGCTCTCCTCCCCCCAAAAAAGACCCCAGGCTCAACGGATTCCAGTTGGATTTTTATCACTCATACTTTAATTTACTCCTGGAATGAATCATAGAAGTCTATGAGGAGGGTAGGCATAGGAGGAAACTGACGGACACTATGAGAGGGTCTATAATTATGATGGGATTGATATCAGACAAAGAATTGTTTCTGCAGAGCTCATATAAGCCACAGTCTACGTTGAACATAGATGCAAAACGTTCTCTTAAATGCTTATAAATATGCTACAGCATTTATCTAAAACATTTGTTTGAGGTGACCAATAAGGATTCATACCAGTCCGTGACACAGCTATGAACCTGTTGTGTAGTACCTATAAATCTCTACTGGATCTGCGCGGTTAGACAACGTAAACTATGGGATTGGTATCCAGACTGATTCCAGATACACCCACAGGATAGGTTAGTCTGTAGTCCTGCTAGTTTACAGTGCCCCTATGCAACTCTCTTACAATGGAGTGAATAGTTTCTGACAACTATCGAACTTGACAACCCTGATCCCTCAGAATTATGGAAACACTACAGTGCTTTCGCTCAGTCACTCGTGCTTACTTTGTCTCAGAGGAATGCACAGAAAAAACAGTGGGGCCGTTTTTCAATAAGCATTTATTGAACCAGCGTCATTCTACTGTAAAATAAGTGTGCTTAAACAACTATAAGACAGAAACAGTTATAAATGATTGTTAGCACCAATAGAGTAAAAGGATGGTAGATTCCTACCATAGTGCTAGAACACTGAATACAGGCAAGCATATAAAATGCATGACAATAATAAATGCGTACTCCTATGATCCAACCCTTTCTAGATGTACCCACATGCACCTAGCATGTATGTAGGTGTAGAGCCAAGAATTCCTTTAGGATAAAGCCAACACCATTACCTGAAGTGAGAGACTGTGGGACCCCGTCTTGGTCTCGATATGGACACCCCCTGAGGGATGTCAGACGACTGCGAGCTGGAGTGTCCTTTTTCTCCTCTCCCTGCCTCAGCAAAGATATGGTGTTTATATACCCAAAATGGTACCCTCAAGGGATCTACCTTGCTGTGTCATGTCGGACTACGACGATGGAAGCAATGACCCTTATACATAGTTCTTATGCAGGAGATGGTAGTCCTGCTGAGAATCCAAGAATCTTCATGCATATTGAATGAGGCTAGTTTTCGGAGAAAACCCCACGTCCTTTAGGCAGTACCGTAACCAGGTAAAAGGTCAATACCAAGCACCGTTATGTAGTGTAATGGCAGGGGAAATATAGGTGAACGGTTTAGTTATTACCTGAGCCTATATCCGGGTACCTGTATGAAACATAACAAACTGCAGAAGGCCCAGTCATGTCATGCATGAAACTCGGGGTACAGAAATGAATGGCGCATTAGTAGTCTAGTTATCAAAAAGGCATTCAGATGAGACCATACATGTGAAGTCCTCAAAAAGGATGAGCTTTGCTGCAAATTATTTACAGTGGGTGAGACTATTATATCGGGACCTCACAGCAGGAATTCAATTGGATGATCTGGTCCAGAGTCCCTGGCATGTAGAAAAAGGCATGATACTGGGTTGCTTGCTGTCTCCACTGTTTTTTGCTCTAGTGGTGGAATCCCTTGTGTTTCAGTTATGAGAGGTACTTTGACCATAGGGAGTCAGGATCGGGGCGACAATAAATATTGTGTCTATGTATGCAGATCACACTCTGCTGTACCTGACCCACCCATAAGCCTCAGTCCCCCACATGTTGCAGGAGCCGAATGACTTTGTTAATGCCTCTGAAAAGTATATAGCATTAGTAAGATCAGGTTACTTTGATGGGACCCATGGGGCTAACATGGGAGACAGATGCTTTCTATTACCACAGACTCCAAAAAAGCAATGCGATTAAACATCAATATCAATATAATAAGGGGAGGACCCTGAGAGACCTCAGTCCAATTCTAGAACTCTACACCGTTGTCTGTCATGGAGAGGGGGACAGTGGCACACATGGGCCTACTCCCCAGTTGCCAGTGCATGCTAAATAACTCAATGTGCCTAATTCTAATAATCCACATTTAGCAAATTGGATTGACTACTGACGTACCTCGTATCAGCGAAGAAGAGAAGTTGAGCATGCTTAGACACATTTAAACTAGCAAGGATAAGGATCAGGATATGGGTGGGTTGGGTTTGCTGGCCAGAGACTTGTATTATATGGCAGTACTGCTGCAACATGCAGCCCAGTGGTGTGTAGAAGGAGAGAAGGAGAGAATTGTCAAAAGTGACTACACCGAGGTTCAAAAGTGAAGGGTGTACTGTCAATTTGCCTAATGAAGGGTGATGGTGTTCAGCAAGATGATCCTAATGTGGTTCGCCTAGTGGCAATGGTATGGTATGGGGAGCAGTCGTAAAGAAAATACTGCAATGATCCCTGTTCAGGAGATCACTGTCGATCTGGTGGATGTAGTCCTTAAGGCAGGCATCCGGGACAATGACCCTGTCAACATGGTATATTTTCTCTCTTAGGTTCGGAGGAATCATGTCTGCGTAATGCCTTTTTCTTTCGTGCTTCAGATGTAGATCGACCAATCGATTTCCGTTTGGGGGGCATAACTGTCGACGATGCTCGCAATTTCGCTGACAATTTCAGTATTCGAAAGATTATGAGGGCCCTGGGGGGGCCGATATTTAAAAAAAAATATGCCAGAAACCTTTGCGGAAGTGTACTCAACAACTTCCCAAAGTTTCATGGCGATCGGATGAATGGTATAGTAATGCATAAAGGACAAACAGACAGACAGACATACATTCGTTTTTATATATATAGATTAATGAAAATACATTTTCTTATTACCTTGTGAAGGGAGGGTGAGTTGCCGGAGTTGCACTGACGTCACAAAGTGCAGAGCTGAGATTGGTTGAGTCAGGCGGTGTGTGTGACAGGTCAGGAAATTGTAAAGGAGGGGTGGTTATCGCACTGCTATCATCAGGTGCCGCGCTGGGATTGGTCGAAACAGCGAGCGTGTGAATTTCAGAGGCTTTTTGTAAAGTAGGGGTCAGTAGTGAGGAGTGATACTGACGTCACATTAGAGCACCAATAGTATTGGTTAAATGAAATTTGTGAAATTAGATTTAATTGGATGAAAAAATAAAAGCAGCAAAAGGATTGGAGAACTATTGCATAACCAAAGGACAAATTGGTTGACAAAATAGAAACAGTAATAGTAATAGATAGTGGAGTTTGTATGTGGAAACACGATCCAACCTTAATAGTGAATCGCCCAGATAGAAGATATTTAGGTTTTGCTAGACAAGAATACATAAGAGGACCAATTCATAATATGTACGGAGAGAAAAGAAAAATGCCATTTAGGCAGAGAATTAAGAATTATTTCAAGAAAGATAAGCCCATTAAAACTAGGGAAGGAATTCTTATTCCCCCACCAAAGACTCCTGCCTCATTTATGATGATGGAAATAGGTTATCATATTTGTGTATGGTTAGAACATTGGATTAAGTACACAAAAGGTGACAGAATACTAGCTTTCCCAGAAAATGGTACGTTCAATGGGAGAATTCTTCCGAATTTGAGGATGAGGCTGAATGAATTAGAGCCAAGACATAGACTAGCGCAGTATGAAGCTTTAGAAGAATGGGAAACAGAGGCATTTGAACGAGACAGGTCTAGAAGTATGAAGAGTTATAGCGGATTTTATCCGAAAACGATGCGTGTATCACGTGAAGACCAGATGAAACAATGGAGACAGGCAATGGTCACAGAAGGGCTGTATCCTGTATTAATGTTAGAGGAACCGTCTGGAGGCAAGTGTACAGGAAAAACCAAACATATGACAGGTTGTGGGGAATCCGAAGGTGAGTTTATGGAAGATATTCTAATGAAAAATCCTCCACCATATCAGGAGGGACCCTGTAGAAATACACCAAGTGCCCCTGCTTTAGAAACACCATTAGTACCCCAAATTATGCTTGACTCATTAAATGAAAGGATATTACAAGAAAAGGAAAGAGAAGCAATACAAAAAATTGAGAAAAATTAATACAGAAAATAACACAATTTAATGCACGCCCTGAAGCATTGACTATACCAGTGACTATAGGTCCTGTTGTACAGGGATAAGGGAAATTGTCCGAATCCACCAGTTATGGCCGCTCCTATAGTAGAACCTAGAAAGGAGAAAATAATAATTGAGGATCAAGCTAGTGAATATGAATCAGTAATATCACTAATGGATTTGCCAATAAGAGAACAGATAAATGAAACCCCAAGAAGAGTTACCCCTAGTTGTTCAAAAGAAATACAAATGGAAACCTCCACAGGAACTGAAAGTGCTACAGTAGAGTGGATATCTTTAAATTAAAGGTAGAATTGGAAAAAAATTATAGCTGGAAACGTAGGAATAGATAGACTGAATATATACAGTGAAGAAGAATTGTTGTTTATATGAGGAAGCATAATTAGAAGTATAAAAATATTTCATGAAAAACTGACAGAGGTTGCTTCTGAAATGGGAGTTGAAATAGGGAGATCAAATGTATTACAGAAACCATACAGAGCAGAATTTACTGACAAAGATTTAGAAAATATGAATGTGTCAGGAAGAAAATGACAGATTAAGGAATTAATGACGATTTTACAGAAATTGGGAGAGAGAACTAGACAGGTGGAAAACAAGGTGGACAAAGAAAAAGGAGGAAGCACAGGCAAACAAGACTACATCAGAATATCTATTAAGAGAACATAAAAAGGTAGTAAGACTGTGTCCCATGAGAGAGGTACCAGGAGGAGGATATGTACATGTTCCATGGACTAGGCAAGATATTTTATCATTTACTAATGATTTCCCAAATTTTCAAGAGAAGCCAGTTGAATGGTATAGCAAGGTGAAAGGTTTGTGCAAGTTTCCAAAGTTTTATTGAAAGATTTGGATGGTCTTTTTGACATAGTAGTACCTGCAGATTTGAGGACAGAATGTAAAATCACAGTTAATTGACCTAGTGATGAATACCCAAGAGATGAGAAAACAGGAGCACCTTCAGAAGAAGTAATGAAGAAATATCACCAAGTGATCACCGTTTTAAAGGGGAAAATTCCTCCAAAAGAGACAGATTGGATAAATGAGACTCTACATGCCTATTATGAACGTTTGCTACAGGTGTTCAAACAGTATAGTGGATTTGAGGATATTGGTGAAAAAGGTATGGGACTTTTGTGTATCGGTTTGTATATGGACAGAGATCTGAGATTTGTCAGATGATCCAAAACCATATATTGTGTTGGCAAGGGAAACTTATAGATGAAGGCTTAAAGTGTGCTAAATACTGTGGTGGTGATGAAATAGAAAACAGACGCAAGAAATTAGAAGACAAGGTAATGTGAGCACAAGTAAAATTGGCAGAACAACAAGAGCTTAAATTAAATAACCAGAATAGTGATCAAAATAGAGGATCAGGACAGAATGAAAGTAGTGGAGGAAAACTGAAAGGGAAAAAGAGCAGAGAGGAAGTGAAAAAGACATTCCCTTGTCATGGGTGCGGAAAATTGGGGCAATGGAAAATGAGTGTAAAAATATTCAAAATAATAATGGCCCAAATCAAAATTTAAATCCACAGATGCAGAATGAGGTGATATTGAATCAACCACAACCAGTTGTTAATCCACGGAGTCAGTTACCACCTGCCCCTATGCCAAATTTTGTGAACAGAGCAAAGTACAGTGTGGACGCCGGATTTCCAGGAGAAAGTCTTAAGCTAAATTCAGTAAGTTCTTTTGCAGAACAGTTATTTTTCTGAAGATGAACAATGATGGTGCCTGAGGGCGGAGGAAGAGTGCGTACTTGGCGCATCCTTACCCGTAAATCAGTCAGGTCCATATATCGATGGAAAGGTAGAAGGAAAAGACATTACTTTTATATTGGATACTGGTGCTACCCGTTCTACTGTGAGAACAGCAGACATCCCAAACCTACCCTTCTCAGGTGAGACAATCCAAGTAGTTGGCGTTTCAAATGAACAGATCAGAACTCCAGTTACAGAACCTATGGAGGTATGCATTGGCAATTTTAGAGAAAAGCACAAATTTGTGGTGTGCAATTCTAGTCCCGTAAATTTGTTTACTATGCAAAATGAATTGTACAATTTATTGTACACCGGATGGTGTTGCAATTCAGACCTCTGATGAAGATGGTATCTACAAAATAATGATAGCAAAGCAAGGTACTGAGGCAGATGAGATGTATTCACTGATGACAAAGGATGACTTGCCTGATGAACTAAAACTGACAGTAAATCTAGAAGTGTGGGATTTCACTGGGGAATAAGTAGGTTTAATGGCAAATGTGAATCCAGTGAAAGTGACTGTGAAAGAGGGTGCTGTCTATCCAAACACGAGACAGTATAAAATGAGCCCAGAAATCAAAGCAGGTGTCATAACCCAGAGACCGGGCGCTATCGGCTGATGAAAGAGAAGCTGGCGGGGAGAGTCCCATGGAACTGCCAAATAATGATATTAAAGCCATGCTGACCTCGATGGAAAAAGGTCTCCATAACTCGCTTACGGTGCTAGGCACGAAGATCGACTCCCTCTCCTACCGCATGGACAGGATGTCCGAAAGAGTGGACAAGCATGCGGAGCATCTCGATATGGCTGAACGGCGACTAAACGAGGTGGAGGAAGCTCAGACCGATGTTGAGTCAAATCGCAAACACATTGAAAAGGTGGTACAGTCCCTACAGGACAAGGCTGAAGATTTGGAAGCAAGATCACGGAGGAGCAACTTGCACATCACGAGCCTGCCGGTGTCAAACACCCACCGAGAACATAGAACAATTTGTGGAGAAATTGCAGGTACAACTGCTGGGCAGCGACACTTTTTCTTCCATGTTTGTGGTTGAGCTGGCACACCAATTCTTGGGTCCTCGGCCGCCCCCGGGGGCACCCCCGCGGCCTATCATTGCTAAATTACTTAATTACTGTGATCGGGATGCCGTGCTAAGAGTCGCAAGGGAGAAACAATCGCTTCACTATGAGGGTTCTGTGCTTTCCCTGTTTTTTGACTTCACAGCGAGGGTCCAGGAGGCACGACGCCAGTTTGTACCACTCAAAATGCAGTTGAGAGACAAGAATATTGATTATGCAAAGCTGTACCCTGCCCAATTCCGGATTAATCGACAGTGCAGATCACTCTTCTTTACCGACCCAAAGGCATTACAGAAAGCGATCAAGGTCTGGTCCTGGGAACAACGGGGCAGCCCGGAAAAGACCGTTGGCTCAGAGGCTGCAGGTGGATCGGTCGATGACCAGGACTGACCATGGTGTTTGCAGATATATCAGATAAGGTACTCATGCTAATGTCACTGGGTGTCACTATGATGTGTTTGAGTGTCTTTTTGGGTGGGTGGGTACGATGTGCTTTCATGGTATTGTATTTTCTATGATGGTGCACTTATTTTATAGTATTGGCTGCTTATTCTTTGGGCTTCGAAATGTAAGTTAAACGCCTTGGATAATACTATTATGTCATTGTGCGGACTAACGTATTTTTTGTCAAAGGTTGGACTACTAGGGCATAGGTGGCAACCTCTGCCCCCGAGTGATGTAGGACACAAGATTCTACTCGAAAATAGCCATCAATCCCACCCAAAAAATTAAATCAAAGATATTGCGACTTACCTCTAAAGCCTTTCAGAATGGAATAATATGTGAATCATGATATATATTATTTAATCTACACAGAACGGTAAAAACACAAAAAAACATTGAAAATATAATTATCAAATAGAATACAAGTTTTTTGCAAATATTGGCTGTATACTTTTGGTTGTATGCTATAATCTGTGTATTTTAGTGGGTTGGCACATTCAAAATCTTCTAGACCTGCAACTGCTCCTTTCAATAATGTGACTGACTCAGCTATATACCTTTACCTAAAATGTTCCTTCCCTATGTATAGCGAGTCTATCAGATATATAGGGGTCCCCTTTTCTAAATCAAATAATTCTCATAACCTGTCTATGAGGGGACATTTTACTGTCCATGGAATTTTTCTATCTTCACTCATGACCACTGTTATACCATTCTAATTTTAACTATTGTCACTTTTTGTCTTCAGTTTTTACCATTAATTACAGTACAGGATATTTACATAATTAAAGATATAATTATGTGGTGCTCGTATTAGTATTCACAGCTAAGCTTGACAATTTTTGCTCGTATTGGTCTACTTATTTTTCTCTCTATACTGGCTATTAGCCAGATCTCTGTTCACAATTCAATATGGCCAATTTGAAAACTTTTGGCTTCTAAGACGATGATTTTATGTCCATGGTTGGAGCATCAACCAGCTTTGACACTAGAACTGCCCCTAATGTAACTGGCAATGAGGAATTGACCAAATTGCTAGCTCTCAAAAAGAAGACAAAAAGGATTGAATTACATGGGGAATATATGTTGCAGAATTTACGTGCAGGGATAATCCCACATGGATTACAAATTAAAAACATCCCTGGCTTATTTACACACATTAAAGAGTTTCTAGAAAAATGGTCTCAAATAGATAATCGGTGTTCCAGAGACTTAATGATGCTCATAGTGGAGACAGCTAAAGAACTCATACTACAACTATTGAAGGAAATCTCTAACTTAGAAAGTGTAATTAAATCTTCATCAGCCGTAGAGGATGCCAAAAAAGCCTTAGATGAGATTGAATCCGAACTGAGCTCATACAATGACTACTTAACAAAGCGAAAAACTGACAAGTTACAAAAAGACATGAGATGCTTCAGCAGGGAGCGTATCTACCCATATTTTATAGATGGTTACTATACCCAATCTGATGACTCCGGTTATGACATTATGTCTTATCAACCGGCCATGAGACAATCTAACAAGAAGGTTACCACCTTCTCTGAAACATCGGACTCTGATAGTGAGGAGGGTCTATTTGCACAGGGCTACAGAGGTATGAGATACACTCCTCGCTTTAATCAAGGATATAGTCCTTTTTTAGGGAGGCGCAACCAACAGAGAGGCAATTGGCGACCTCGTTACCAGCCACAGTTTCACCCTCATTACCAACCTCAAGCACAATATCAGCAACGTGCACAATACCAGCCTCAATATTCGGGCCCTCAAGCAAACCATAATCATTACCTGGAAACCAGGAATGCACGATACTGGAGACAATTAAAGAGATCCCTATTTTTAATTTAAGTAGGTCATCTTTAAATAATGCTACCCTCTCTTTATTGTCTAAGGGACTATCCTTTGTACCACACTCAGGACTCAACAAGTTTGAGCTCTTTCACGATCTGATGGCTTTCTTCCGTAAAATTCGACTGGCATTTTTCTTTGAATAAAATGAGTATGTTGACCTAGACACAAATAAATCTGGTTTGTCATTAAAATCGACATTTACACAAACTGTTGAACAAGTTGCTCCTAAAGTAAAAATATTTGAGCAAGTGGTGTATAATAAACTCTTAAATGCAACTAAATATGTACCCAAAACACCGTATAACATCTCTAGTGAGGAATATGAGGCACTTATTAAGCTTAGAGATGCCACAGATATTACAATAAAAAGTTGTGACAAAGGTGGTGGAATTGCCATCCTCAATACCACCACGTATATTGACAAAATTGAGGAAATGTTGAAGGACACAAGATTCTACTCCAAAATAGCCATCAATCCCACCCAAAAAATTAAATCAAAGATATTGCGACTTATCTCTAAAGCCTTTCAGAATGGAATAATATGTGAATCATGATATATATTATTTAATCTACACAGAACGGTAAAAACACAAAAAACATTGAAAATATAATTATCAAATAGAATACAAGTTTTTTGCAAATATTGGCTGTATACTTTTGGTTGTATGCTATAATCTGTGTATTTTAGTGGGTTGGCACATTCAAACTCTTCTAGACCTGCAACTGCGCCTGTCAATAATGTGAGTGACTCAGCAATATACCTTTACCTATAATGTTTCTTCCCTATGTATAGCGAGTCTATCAGATATATAGGGGTCCCCTTTTTCTAAATCGAGTGATACACACACAGGGACTCTTGTTTTTTGCGGTATTTTAGTGTGGGAAAAAGTGGGTGGTGGGGGGGGGTCATTTTGTTTTAATTAGCAAAATGTGTGTTCTGATGTTGAGGTAATTCGGGTGTTTGCTTCTTCAGGTTCTGATTGGGGAGTCCTTGATGTGGGTGGTAGGGGGTTGGGGTTTGGGTCAAATGCAAAGTTGCATATTGCCTGTATTTGTTTTTGCCTGCAGCACAGTTCCATTTAGATACATGATATTCAGTGATGGTAGTATCAGACCACTTCACGATACAAGTGACTGAAGGAGGGCATAACCCAGAGGTTGTCACACTTAAAATATTGACTTGGAATGTTCGTGAACTGAACGATCATAGGAAGGTCCGTAAGGTCATTGCCTACTTGAAGAGGCACCTTATTGATGTAGCGTTTTTGCAAGAAATGCATCTCCCGCTTACCTCCCCTATGTTATGTTGCAGGGGCCTATTAGGGATGGTAAATGCTGCTGGTTTTACCATACATGCACGAGGAGTCCTCACATGGGTCAATCCTAGGTCCGCTCTCACTCTCACACCACTAGCCACTGACACTGCCGGGAGATATGCACTCACTAGATGCAGAGGGAAGAATATGGATCTGCTGCTAGTCAACATATATGGTCCCAATTCTGACAATCATCAATTTTTCACAGAGCTGACATGAATGGTAGGTTGCCATAGCGGGTTGCTTCAGCTGTGAGGTGGAGATCTCAACCTGATACGTGACCCCTGTTTGAATAGGTCGGGGGCCCCACAAGACGCATGACAGCTGCAGCCAGTGAGCTAAATAGTATCTTGACTGGGTCTGATCTATGTGATGTTTGACGTTGGAAGCACCACACAATGGGGGTTACACACACTATTCTGCATGTCATAATATCCACACACAAATTGACTATTGGCTTGCCTCTAGCTCACTTTGCGAGAAAATGTGCACTTGTCATGTACTGCCCTGCAGGCTTTCTGACCACTCTCCGGTTCTTCTTGTGCTGGAGACGCCTGGCATGCGCATACCCCCATTCACTTGGCGTTTCCCTCCCTATTCCTTGCTTGATTCGGTGTTTAGTGAGGAACTTGCCAAAGCTTTGGAGCTATTCGTCGAAAAGAATGTAGAATCGGTGGATAACTATCAAATCGTTTGGGAGGCCTTTAAAGTTTATATTCGGGTGATTACCATAGCCAAGCACTCGGGGGTTCTCCGGTCCATACGCAACCATCTGCAAGATCTAAAGGGGGCGATCAGGGAACTAGATGGCAGGCTGCTGCAGTGTTCCGATGCGGTGCCTGAAGGTGCGCTAGCGGAGGTACTGGGTGAATACAATCAAGCGGCGGAAGATGAGGTTAAACATCTGGTCAAATATGCCATGGCCTGTGCGGAGAGAGGGACCGACCAGGTGGGGTCTTGGCTCGACTACTTAGGAATCGGTGGGAAGCGTTGCAGGATGTTGAGATTAAATCAGCGGAAGGCTTGGTGTTGGCGGATGCCAAGAAAGTAGCGGATAGATTTCGCCAGTATTACTCATCACTGTACGCCACTCGAACTGCAGCCGCTGATGAGGAAATTGTTGATTATTTAGCTCATAATAAACTACCCTAGTTGTCAAACGTGCACAGGGAATTCTCATGCGGCCTATAGAAAGAGATGAAATTTTGCTGGCTTTGTCCTCTATGCGGGCAGGTAGCGTTCCTGGTTCTGATGGCCTCACAGTGACGTTTTATAGAACTTTTATCGACCTACTGCTCCCGTGGATAGCTACGCTGTTCGATGATTTTTGCGTTTCTGAGACAATGCCGCCTACCATGTCTGAGGCAGTGATAATCACGATTCTCAAACCTGGCAAGGACCCGGTCGACTGTGCCTCATACCGCCCACTGTCTTTGCTCAATGTGGACACTAAACTGTTTGCAAAAGTCCTTGCTAATAGGCTGGTTCCGCTGGTCCCAATTTTAGTTGCTCCGGAGCAGAGGGGGTTCGTCCAAGGCAAGAACCTCATATATAATCTACGCACTGTTTTTGGTGCACTGCTACACATCAAACTAAGCACACCAGCAGCGGCATTTTTTTAGATATAGAGAAGGCATTCGACTCTGTCGAGTGACCATTTATGACACATGTCTTATCTAGGATGGATGTAGGTCCTGTCTTTTTACAGTTGCTGGCCACCTTATACAGCAAACCCACAGCGCGCATAAAAATTGGCAACATTGTTATGGATCCTATACATATTACCAGGGGCACGCGTCAGGGCTGCCCTCTGTCGCCGTTATTGTATACCTTGGTGGCGGAACCCCTTGCGTACGCTTTGCGGGAATATCAGCAGAACCAGAGGTATTTGTTTTCCACACTATAATATTATTGTTTCCACTTATGCTTATGATACGCTGTTGTATATCAGGCACCCTGAAACTAACCTCTCGGCTGTTCTACGGGAGGTGGTGCGCTTTGGCGGACTGTTGGAACTTCAGGGCAACGGGTCCAAGTCAATTATTTTCACTCTTACGTCGAATACTTCTAAATTCGTTCTGGATTATCCCCTAGTGTGGACCACGGACGCGGTGCGATACTTAGGCATTAGAATCCACACGGACTCGGAAATAGTTTTCTGGGAAAACTATGGGACGACCTTTAGTAAGTTGGAGGACGACTTGGAGAGATGGATTAAGCTACCCTTGTCTGTGTTGGGCAGAATATCTATCATGAAAATGGTGGTGCTACCGAGATTGCTATTCACAAATATCCCCATGGTACTTCCAAAGTTTTTTTTTCGTCGCCTTATGACATTGATGGTCTGGCTGGCGTGGGCCGGCAAGCAGCCGCGAGTTACATCGCAAATATTAGTTTTGCCATATTCTATGAGTGGACTGGGAGCTCCGGATTTTGAACTGTATTATGGAACTGCACAATGTGCCCATGCTCACTACTGGATACACGGCACACCTGATATTTCGCATCTTAGGATAGAGATGGAGGTTGCTGCACCATTGCCACTGCCTGCAATGCTGTTTCAGAATGTTGACCTAAGGGCCTGTATTCCGGTCTCAATTAACTCCACTGCAATTGCCTGGCATCACCTTTTACAGATGCAGGCAGGACCTATATTATATTCCCCGAAAGTTCCTCTGGATTGGTGCACCTGGATAGCCCCTTGTAAAGAAAAGGGAGTCACGCACTGAGCACGTTAGGAGTCCACACTTAGGGGGATTTGTTTACAGGTGGTGACTGCGAGGTTTGGGATGACTTTAGTAATGTTAATCAACATCCCACTGTCCTGACCAGATCCCAATTCCATAGAACCAGGCGGGCGATTAGAGAATTGCTAGGGGAAGAATATATTGAACCCCCAGAGGTGTCAGCGTTAACGTACATTATAGGTGCTGCATCCCTGAAACGCATGGTTGCCAGACTATATAGCATATCTATGACATACAGGGACAACCAGTACACCAAGGCCCGTTTAGCGTGGCAGCGAGATTTAGAGATAGCTATTGATGACGACATGTGGACCTATTGCTGCATGAGCACAAAACGCATTTCCCTTAACGGCCGTCACCGGATCGTGCATTTCAAATACTTCAACAGGGTATATTACATCCCAGAAAGGCTGCCCAGATATGGTTTGCGGGATAGTGGGACCTCTGACCGCTGTAGGGCGCCGGTAGCTGACTTTCTCCATTTGGCTTGGAGGTGTCCAGGTATTTCGACATTTTAGGCGGAGGTATTTAAGGAATTGAGTCATATCACAAAGCTAGTTCTTGAACCAGACCCAGCGCTTGCATTACTTGGATACTCTAAAACCCTATCTAAGGGGTTTAGGCACTTGATAGATATGGGGCTGTTGTTGGCTAAACAAGGGTGGCGATTAATTGGTTTAGGGGCCCTTTACCGACAATTTTGAGATGGAGGAAGGACATGACATATTGCAGCACGCAGACTGAGCTTTATAGTGAGCTAATTCCCCCACGTAACAGGCCAAAACCTTTTTGTAAGTTATACACTACCTACCAGCTAACCGCTCAGCTGCTGACAACGATTCTCCCGACCATGGTGACGTAGGGTCCACCTTCAGCTCCGCACAGGTTAGTCCAACTGTTTAAATTGTGTTTTACTTGCATGTTAGTTGTATCTGCCTCAGGGTACTTGTAAGCTTTTTGACATTGTCATTATCTAGGAGCTTTTGGATGATGTAGCGATGCTAACTGTGTAGTCGTGATGTTCACCTAGAAGTGTGTTGAAATTAATGTCACACATGGTCATATTGAGAGCTGTGCGATCTGGCAAAATGCATCGCTGTGACTTGTAATTGTTTTGGAGTTAGAAAATCAATAAAAAAAAAAAAATCATGTACCATATACTGTGGAATGCAGGATGGTTTACAGTAAATGATTTGTGTCATGCATTTTTCTCCATCCCTTTACACCCAGATAGCCAGTATCTCTTCTCGTTTAAATTTGAAAATCATATCTATGTGGGTACACAGAAAGTCCTTCAATTTTTAATCAGATTCTGAAAAAGTGTTTAGAAACACTAGTGATGCCCAGACATTCAGTTTTAGTCCAATATATAGATGACTTGCTTGTTGCATCAAAATCACGAGATAATTGTGTCCTTGATTCTATTGCTTTGTTGAACCATTTGGCTGACGGAGGGCACAAGGTGTCACCAGAGAAACTGCAATTCTGCCGCAAACCAGAGTAAAATATTTGGGACATCAATTAGAAAGACTTTGTTTTGCATGAGCACTTTTTTAATCTGTCAAACGCAGTCACGGCATTGTTGCTGTTTCCGCAGTACTTTTTCGTTATTTATCCACCCGCCGATGTTTATATACAACCGCGGATTTACACAGTCACCTGAGGCACATTAATGTTCTTCACCCGCCATTAGTTCACCGTCTCCAATCCGCTGTTGTTCACACACAGTTACGGGTTTTCGTATCAATTTCAGGCACATTAACATTCATGTTGCTTTAACTACAGCCAACTACGCGGTAGAATACCCACTCTAGATATATTCACGTGACACATTTTTTAATGTTCACACAGATACTGTTGTTTTACAGCACTTGAGCCAAGTTAGTCAACAAGCACCTCTTCTCTTCCACTTTATAAGTCGCTAGCGATTTAATTGGTTTTTTCATATTACCGTTAGTACAATCATTGTTTTCTTTGTTGACAGAAAACATATCCCCAGAAGAAGGCATTCACGATATGCCGAAATGCATTGGGATTGTTTGAGTGCACCACTTGAATTTGGAGGACTATGTTAAGATTGAAAATACGTTGTGAATAGAACAACATGGATTAAATACAAGCATTTTTCAAAACAAACATTCTTTGTTTATCCTTTCATGTATATTGGTGAAACCTTGACATAAGGACGAATCAGAAGCCCGGGGGATACTTCCCAATTTGGGGAGTGCTGCCTTTGTTCTATTTGTAGATGGCTCATGCATGAGGCACGAGGAAGGAGGGTTGAGTGCTGCTTATGCTGTCAGTACATTGGCTGGAATAGTCGAAGCATCCTATTTACCAGGAGTCAAGTCTGCACAAATAGCTGAATTGATTGCTTTAATCAAAGCATGCAAAATTGGGAAGAACCTCAGAGTAACCATTTACACTGATAGTCAGTATGGTTACGGGGTTGTGCATGACTTTAGCCAACTATGGATACAGAGGGATTTCATGAGTTCTTCAGGAACCCCTATCAAAAATGGAAATTATGTAAAAGAGCTTTTAGAAGCAATACATTTGCCAAAAGAAGTAGCTGTGGTCAAATGTGCTGCACATCATTCTGGAAACAATTATGTGACTGCTGGTAATCGCTATGCAGACCAAGTTGCTCAGTACTGTGCCAAAACCAAAATGGCAGTAAACAAGAAAATTGAAACAACAGGGATCAGATGTCAACTTATGCTTATCTCAGCCAAAGAAACATGGGATGACGTAAGATATTTACAGGATGGGGTAGAAGTAAGTGAAAAGGAAAGGTGGATTTAAACAGGATGTCAAAGGAGAGAAGAAGATGGTGTCTGGATTTATCTAGATGGTAGGCCGGTCATTCCAGACTGCTTATTCTCAAAATTGGCTAGAATGTACCATGGAGATACACACATAGGTAGAGATGCCATGATCAGACTCTTTAGATAAGACTGGTACAATCCGAAGTTTAGGACTGTCGCAGAGAGCCTTTGCCAGAGATGTTTAATTTGTCAACTGAACAATCCAAGACGGTGGTCAGTTGGGGAAGAATTGGAAAGGCAGAAGGACCATTTGTGAGGTTGCAGGTTGATTTCATTCAGGTACCACCATGTAGGGGATTGAAGTACATTCTTGTTATAGTATGTTTGTCCTCACGATGGGTGGAGGCATGTCCTAACAGAAGACATGACAGTATAACAGTTGCCAAATTGTTGTTGAGGAAACTCATACCTCGTTTTGGTTTCCCAGTAACTGTGGAATCAGATAGAGGATCTCACTTTAATAATGAAACAATTTGATTGATCTGTGAAGCATTTAAAATTGAACAAAAATTTCACTGTGCTTACTTCGCAGAGGCTTCTGGGGTGGTAGAACAACTGAATGGCACAGTAAAATCAAGATTGGCAAAGGTGTGTGCATCTACATCACTGTGTTGGCCAGATGCCTTACCTCTTGTTCTGATGGGACTCAGAAACAATTGTGACAGAAACACAGGGTTGAGTCCCCATGAAATACTCATGGGAAGAACAATGAGATTAGCCTTTATACCAGGACACAGACTGTTAAGTATAACTGATGATCTGGTATTAGACTACTGTAAATGATTGGCTGACCTAGTGCATTCTGTCTCTCACCAGGTTGGAGAAGAAGCAGAGGCCAGGCAGCCGGATCAGGGCACATGATCTAAATCCTCGAGACTGGGTGGTGGTGAAGAATCACACCGAGAGATGTGTATAGCACCCTGGTGGAGTACACCGAGAAAGGTCATATTGGTTACAACAACAGCAGTGAAATGTGCAGGTTTGCCTAAGGATTCACGCCAGTCATACCAAACGAGTACCAGCCCCTGATGAGGAAAATCCTCAACAGACACCTGCAGTTGTCCGTGCAGAAGGTTGTGCAGCTGAAGAGTCTAGAAAAACAGACTTTGAAGTAGCTGACCAAGAACAACCAATCACTAATCAGGAGGATTGGGTACCAGTGGTTGACACATCTGATGAAAATATAAGAACAAGAAGCAGAACAAATTTAGAAAAGCAAGAAATTAGTGAGGACCAGACAGGAATACTAGAACAAGCTCAGGAAACTGAAATTAAAATTGTTGGAGTCTTTGAGCAGGAACAGACATGGAAAGAAAAATACACTCAGACAGAGGTGAACCAGGATATTCACAGATGGACAGATAGGAGTAGAAGAACACGTTCAGGCTGCAAACCAGTCAAGTGCAATAAGACCTGAGCAGGACCAGTTAGGAAAAGAAGAACAAGTTCAGGAAGAAGAGCAAATTCGAGTATACCTGAACAGGACCAGATAGGAGGAGCAGAACACGTTCAGGCGAATGGTGCCACTCTAAGAAGCCCTGAACTAGGTCAGTTAGAGAGGAACTCAGAAGACGAGGAAAATCAAATTGTGCCACAACATAACGTAAATAAAAGAACACTCGAGAGTGACAAAAAAAGTAAAATTACAGTGCAACCGAAAAGGGTTAGGAAAGGTTATAATTGGCCTAGATATCTCAACGGATTAAGATATCATCAAAGACAATAAATGAAGAACCTGACCAGGTGAATGAAGTCACTAGTCAGTCAGGACAGACAAGTGAGAACCCCAGTCAAAGGAGTCATAGATTAAAATTACTTAATAACACATTCAAAGGCCCTGAATGGACCTATGTAATTCTTGAAGCACTTGAGAACCTAGATTTAAACGAAGAAAGTTCTGAGGAAATAAGTGCAGATCAGATTGATGTGGGAGAAGTGAGACCACCTTGAAATAATATCAGAAATGTAAATGTTTCCAAAAAGTAAAGAAAGAAAAGAAATTTTCTTAAAATGGCCAGAGATAGAGCTGCTGAAAGACCAAAATGAAATTGCTTAAAGAAATGCTGTAGAATATGTATATGTAGCATTTTAATAGTGATTGTGGTATGGTTAACCTTAACCATAGCAATACCATATATGATGAGCATAGAAAAGAAAAATTGTACAGATACAAAGGGAAAATTAGCTAACTTAATGGGAGATAGAGTAGAACTAGAAGCACCAGATGAGTCAGAAATACATCACACGGTAACAGATAATAACACAGATTTAAATGTTTTCCCCAAATACTGTTTCAATATGTAGGTACTATGGAGATTAGTGATTGTTATGTGTTATGAAATTACCAGCGTCAGTAGCAGAAGGTGTCACATATCACCATTTACCATTAACATCTGGCATTTCATGTAGTGTACAAACTACATAAAATATAAAACAAGTCTGTTTTATGAAACAGGCAAACTGCAGTACTATTATTCAAACATAGAAGCTCAAAAGCATAATTTAACATGTTCTCTGAAATAAGAAGAAAAGATATTTTTGAATTTAGTAGAAGAAAGGAGACAGGCTTTCCGCAAGAAAGACAACAAACAGAAAAGTCATATCCCACAATGAGCTGAAAAAGAAAGAATTTATACATCTCAAGCTCAGACTCAGACTCAAGCTACGATGGCCCTAGATTTCGAAAAGAAAGGAAAAATCTGTCTGCATCTGTTAAAGACTGACTATAATAATTTATTTATTGGTTCCAGTGAATGTGAACATAATTTCTTGGTTATTGGAGGATGGGGACTAAAAGGGAGAATAGATCCGGGAGTTGTTATTTTGGAATAGTATTTCCAAAAGTCTATCATGAAAAAAGAATCACTGGAAGCAATGAAAACAATAATGAACGAATCCGTAATAAGAGATCTAGTTTTGCAGAAACAGTAGGAAATATATTTAATGCACTGATACCTTCAGTGGGAGTAATTCTGAATTCACGAAGAATTTGTCTATTGTCCACAATAGTTGATTGTTAATCAAATGATACTGCTGGAGGCTTCTTGGTCATCAATACCGAAATGGTTGCGATCAGGTTTTGCAGAATCGACTTGTCCTTGATATTTTATTGGCAAAAGAGGGCGGAGTCTGTAAAATGCTGAAAGCGCAACATTGTTGCACTAATATACCTGATAAAAGTGTAGAAATTGGAAAATACATTAAAAATATTACAAAATTGGGGGGGGGGGAGCCTAGCCCGAGGACGGAATGGGCGCCTTTTAGCTCGGCTCCGTCGGCCCTCCGGCTAACCTCGACTATCCTGCAATATATCCTGCACTGCTACGATACTTCAATACAGAATTTGAAATTTAAAGATCCACTCTTACTCACCGTCTGGTCCGGAGGTTCCTGTGTGCTGTGGGTCCGCAGCTGTGCCCTCGGTGAGATTGGGGCCTCCGAGCACCCGAGACAGGGACCTCGCCTGCGGGACCCGACCGGCGGAGAAGAGATTGCCGGCCCCGGCCGCGAAAGTGAGCCACTGGTGGGAACCGTTATGCGTGTGCCCCGGAGATCCTGAACCGGCCCCGACGACTGGGCCGTGCGGCTGGAGGGGGACGAGAAGTGTTGGGGGCTGACCGTGTGAAGGGGTCCCTTCGCCTTTGTCCTGTCCGGCGGCCCTGAACCCTGCGCCTGGCTCTCGCCTGTGGGGCCTGCCACTGTTCGGAGGGGACCCCCCCCCATTGGGCGCTCGCCCATCCTGTGCCGGTGAGGCCATTGTTGGGAGCCTCCGGAGGTCTGTAAAGTCCTCCATTTGGGAACTGTTTGGGGGCCCACGGTGGAGTGTGGGGCGGCGAAACTCACAAGATGGCTACCGATAACGCGGGGGATGCTCCGCTCTGCATCGGCGCTCCTTACCGGCTGGACTGTGCGGAGGCCTGGGTGTGTAATCGAGCGCCCACGCCCGGAGATGTCCTGGACGCCTTGATGTCATTGTACGCTATCTTGGCCCCCGGTGCCTCTGCCGACCCCATGCGGCTCGCCGCCATTTTGGGCCGCCGTTCTTCCATGCACCCCTATCGTCCTGATGCCGCCATTGTTTCGCCCCCTTCGGCTGCGCCAGGAGTTGCTGTTGTTATTCTTCGGCCGACTGATGGGCCGGTGACTTTTGACCCTCTGCCTCCTCACCGCCTGGATTTCGAGGACTTCCACACGCCGCGGAGATCTGCTCCTTCCCGGGTGCCTGGGACTTATGGTGGACCGCTGTTTGATCCCGCTTCGTTGGATTCGAACTTTTGTCCTGGAGGGGTACCTTTGTATTGTCGAATTGCGCATCTGGACTCCGGCTTGCCTTTGCTTGCCCTGTCGTTGCTACTACAATTGACTTGCTTTATTGACTTTTTGTATTCCCTCCGTACGAAGGCTCTCCCTGATTTACATCACTGCCGTAACTCTGGACAACATTACGATTATTTTGTGCTGGGTGGTCCGCTCCACATTCTCCTTTATTGGGTTGGTTCCGTGGTTAGGAAGGGTTTGGGGTGAGTTGTACGACATGATAGTTTGCTGGTTTACCTGCCCGTTGCACTGATGTATGTACTCCCTGATACGGTGAATCGTTACAATCTCTTCCTCCTCCCCCTCCCTGTGATTTTTGCTGTATGTGAAGATGTAGTATTGATTTGATGCTTATTCATTCGTTGGTCGGGGGAGGGTCGCGGCCGAATGTATTTGCTCATATCCTCTGGCTCCTCCCTCACATTTATATTTGTTTTGTATTTCCTCTCTTCCTTTTTTTGTCTTCTTCCTCTACTTTCTTTTTTCACTATATTTCGGGTTTCGGATTAGGGCGACAGGCACGCTGTTTGGAGGGTAGGACGTAGCCTTCTGCAGGGGTGCGGGGTGGGACGGGTGGGTGGGGTCTTTCATATGTTTTCTTTTGGTTCTATGGCCCTTTTCTATTCCTTTACAGCGGTGCCGCTTCTGTCCTCGCTTCTCGGGCATGGGTGGGTTGGGGTCTGTTGCTATGTCACTTTTGTCGGTTTCGATGCTTCGTCGCGACTGCCATGCCCTTCTTTTCGCCAGCTCTCCACTTTCTTCTGTACTATTAGCCGCGGGTTGCCTGGCCCGGGGTGGTGCCCATCTTGCACGACTGTGTTTCTCCTTTTATCTTTCTTTGTTTCGCTCTTTCTCCTTCCTTTCCCCCCCTTTTCTGTACCCCCCTTTTTTGGTTTCCTCCCCTTTGTTTTCCCCCCCTATTTTTTTCCCCTTCCCTTTCCCTATCCCTTTCCCCCCCCCCTTTCTCCCAGGCTCGTATTGTTAGAAGTGGGTTCGGTTCGTATAGTTTATCCGTTCCCTTTGCCTCTGTTAGCGTGTTATTGGGTGGGGGACATAAGATCTTGGTAGCACTTGTATGCTTCTCCACTATATTTTACGTTTATTTTGTGCTGTGATCGACTCGTGCCCTTACAACCTCCTCCCCCCCCCCCCACCCCCCCCTTCCTTTCTTTCCAGCATGGGTGTATTCCTGTTTCTGGGTTATCCCTTGTTTGTGAGTCAGTCATGAGCCTTGTCCCCTTATCATAAAATGGACCTCATTGATCCTGGTAATGGGCCGTTATTGCAGCTTATTCCATTTTAGCATTGTTTAATTATGTTTGCTTGCCTGCCAACTGGCCTTGTGTCGCTTATTTTGATTTCTTTGATCGTCTTTGACTTGTGGCCGGCCGGATTGGTTGCAGGCCCGCACATGTTTATCCTAATGATGCAAATAAAGGTCTTAAAAAAAAAAAAAAAAAAATAAATAAATATTACAAAATTGGAAGAGGATTTGAAACCACTGGAAGTTGACAGTGTATGGAAGAAATTAACAAATAGTCTTACATTAATAGGATCATGGTGTGCTAATTTTGTAAAGGAAGTATAGCTCAAGTAATACTACCTATACTTGGAATAACTATGATAGGTTTGAAAATAATGATTTGGTGCAAATGTTCTAGAAAAAGAAGAAAGTATGACATGAATAAACAGGGAAAGAAAAGGAAGTACGAAGAAATTAAGCTTGAAGAATTAAAAGGAGAATTGTACAAGAAAATGAAAAACATGAAAGAGAAAGATGAAGGGGAAATTGAAAAGATAGAGAAGGCAATAGAGATGTGCTAAAGTTGGCATTTGATTTGGGTATGGGTAGTTATTGATGGTATAAATGCCATCAGAGAGGGGATTGATGGAGCAAGGATTTGGGAACAAGAGACTTGCACGGATGTAATCCTCATATAATCTCGTAACGAAATATTAATAGAGTTTGTAATACTAATTTTACATGACATTTCATATTTTCTAGAAAAGGGGGAAGCTTGCCTATGTGTTTTACTAACAAGTAACCTGAGTGCAATTAAAGATGGCTGCTAACGCGGGAAAATAAACTGCGCATGACGTCTTAATGCTTGGAGGGAAAACTCTGCTTCTGCGCAATGGCATCTAAAATGGCCGCTTAAGAACTCACATGCTAAGCATCTGCTCTGCTGAAACTAAATCATATGATATATTAATTGCTAATGCATAAAGGAACTTTATAAGTAAATGGGATTAGAATAGAGATAGGTGGTATTCAGTGAAATCATTTTATTTGAGTTTAATACTTTGCCTTTTTGACCTCTCTATTAGTTCGTATTTGGGCCTTCTAGAGACTCTAAGGTCTGACACCCACGCGGGGTTGGTGCATGCGCGGGAGAAACAACTCCAGAGCAATGAGCTCAAGTCTTGGGACTCGTCCAAGGACATCTACTAAATTTACCCTGGGAACCAGCTGAACATCCGGAAGATTTAATGGACAACTGGGAAAATTGTATACATTGTTGTTGGTAACTTTTGCAAATATGGTTGGGAAATAAAGCTTGGGAGAACAAATTAATGGGCGGTAACTTAAAACAATAAGTCTTAAGAAAAATATTAAACTTAGTATGGTGTGATGATCATCCCCTCAGCTTGTCCAATTAGAATTAGAAGTTTCATAAGGTTGAAACATTTAGGGCCATTAGAAGGTATAATTGGGGCAGTTAGTTAGATTAGTTAGAAGCTGTCGCTGCCAGAACGCTGAAAACACAGAGATGCTGTCTGAATGGTGATCAAATACCCGAAGAAGCAGACTTTGAATTTTTAAGCAAAATATAATTAGAAGATGATTGCGGAAGACTCGAGGAGGTAATAGAATTAGAAGAAGATCGCGGAAGAACCAAGGAGATAGTTAGCATCAGAGAGGGGTGAGACGCAGGTGTCAAATCCAGAAGAGGTCATCTCACTTGTCCTGTCCAGTCCTGAAGTCCTTATTGCCTGAATTTTCTAAGAAGCCCATAACTCTTGGCCAGAGATGGGCTGATTTTCGCACCATCCTAGGTAAATATAAATCTGTGTATTGTGTCAATGTACTTTTTCTCTCTATCCTCTTTTTCATGAGGTACTTGTCTTTGAAAGTCTTAAGTTTAAGTTAGGTAATGAATCTTAGCTCTTCAGAATGATGGAGTTAACACTGTAATTAGTTTTGCTCTTATGATTAATCTAGATAAACATTTAAAACGTACTTAAAGCTGTGATTTATTCAATAAGGAAATCAGGTAAAAGAGACCTATGTCATGGTCACCAAATACAATCAACTAAAATAAATCCATTTGTCCTAGAAAGGGCTTTGTATTATAGATTTAAGAATTGATAAGCAACGAATGTACAATTGTAGCCCTAAAATTGACCCCCAGCTGTGTTTACTGACCAATATGAGTGAGTGTGTTTATGGGCCCAAATGAGTGTTTAGTGATAGATGTCTGCAAGTTGGTGGCCCGCTGGATCAGTGGGAAGGCCCGGTGGTGTACGGATTGTGGGGGAAGGTGTATGATTCCATACAGGCCATCACTTCCATACAGGCCATCACGGGGCTGCCGCTGGCCCGTTCCCCACTGGTTGCACTGCTGGGATACGTTGAGGAGACCCCACCTGAGGCACGCCGCCTCACAGTTATTCTGCTGTTGCTCGTGAAGCGATGATTGGCCATACACTGGGGTACCCCTCGAGTTCCTGAGTGGATTCGGGACGTGGCTTATTGCCAAGAGCAGCTGGCGGCATTTTGGGATCTTATGCCAACGGCATCCAGCCCGAAAGATATCTGGGGTCCCCTTATGACTTGGCTTAGAGAGAGGGATGTGCGCCTCACTGATAACATCGGAACATCGTTAGCCGCAGCCCCCGTAGATCTAGAACCAATAGCTGACTCTGCTCCTAATACCTAGCGTATACTGTCCTTCTAGTTGGGTCAAATCCCATTCCCAAGAATGGTACTCTGTGTAGATGCTCTGATGTTTCCCCTCTTACTGTTTCAGTTGTCTCAGCATCATCTCTCCCACTCTGTGTGTATATATCAGGCCGATTACTCTCCACACCATTCATCTAATTGCCTGTTCTAATTTAGGCGGAGATGCTTTTTATTCCCACAGTGAATTACTGTGTGGGGTGTCTAGTTGATACTGCTTACAGCTGTTATTTCTTACATGTTCAATGCCCATTGTGGAAACGCTGTGTAATACATATTTTCAATCTGATTTGTTATATTTCTGTCTGACTGAAAATTTCAAAATTAAAATGAAAAAAAATATATATAGAATGGTCCTACAAATTTCAGAGAAAAGAACAGCAACTGTGGTTCTACTCGTTGGTTACACAGACCATTTAATGGTGTACTGTTGTGACTTGAATGTATGGGCTACAGTTGATATTATGGTTTTGTTCTTCTGTAGTGGAATCTTTTTTCCTTTACTGCAAAGATATGTATTGTCAGCCCTTGTGGGGCTTGTCTGAACTACTTGATGATTTGCATTGCTAAATATCCTGTTGACCGTTGATATGTGAAGACCAATCGTTGTCCACAGTCTCACTTGACTGCCTGACACCCACACTTGTTGTAAGCTGACTTAAGCAGCTCTGTGATAACATTTGCTTGACTTCCTCTGACTGTAATTGGGACTGTAATCCCGCTTTGCTTTGTTGCAGAAATTGTGGACTAACCGTAGTTAACTTAAACTTGAATAAAAAGATTAAAAAGAAAACCAAACACAGACAATTTCTACTTTATCTTACAAGGTTCAGAAAGATACACGTTTTCTATGTAAACAGTTCAAGGGTAGCTTCAAAACAGTGCATCGCTCTTTAACCAGACTTATTTAAGCAGCTAGTTAAATGCAGTTCTTTAAGAGTAGTCTTTATGTACATTGCCAGCACGTGTTTCTTGGGCTATTCTGCTTTATCAAGACTCAAAAAGCAATTCTCACCATGTGGCAGTTGCAGAGTGTTAAGTAGAAAGATTCATCTATTGATAAGATGCAAGCCCAACATGTTATGCGTTGCAGCACATTTTGGTGCTGCATATTGTTAAGTTAATACATTATGCTTTCTTTTAAACGCTCTGCAAGAGGCACGTGGTGGGAGAAGAGCTCTTCAAGATCTGGTAATTGTGTTGAGAAAAACAAATATGTGATGGGTAGAATGCTTGAATCAAACTGAGGCACTGACAATTGCTTTGGACCACATTATGGACTATCCTTTTGTTTGCTCACTTTGTCACTCCAGACAGGGCAAACTAAATCTGACTTGTCCCAGTTTGCAACCAAAACTGCGGACTTTCCCGCTGAATGGAAACAATAGCAACCATGGACTATTTTCCCCATTGTTGGGCCTACTCAATAAGGTTCAGTTTTTTTCCTGTGGTGCATGCAGCCTGTCAAGAGCCCATGTCTAGTCATATCCTCTGTACTTAGGATGACTTTTCGAGAAAAACAAAGAGTGATGAGTGGAGTACTTAGAATACTTTTAGCCATTAGTAACTACTGCAGGCTGCAGTCCAAATGAGCTAAAACTCCTATGAACTAGACTGTGATGCAGAGAGTAGTTCACCTTTTGTGCTGTCTGGTATCTTAGTTTCATACGTTCATTTTGGGATGCTTCCTTGTGATCCTTTCTTTCCCTTGCCACCTCTTTTTTCCCTTTTTCATGATGCTATCTGCCTTCTTCATCTCTCATATTTCCTTAGACTATTATCTTTCACCACTCCTCAGCACCAAAACTGTACTTCTCCCGCTCCAA